>NC_050577.1:297664205-297694205 GCF_011100635.1 Trichosurus vulpecula
TTTACCATCTTCCTTACCTAAAGCACTGAATGGGAGAGTGAGTTGCCCATATAGGGCCACAGCCAACACACGTCAGAGGTTGGATTTGAACCTAGGTCTTTGCGACCAGCTTTCTGTCCTCTCAGCACATAGTAGGTGCTTAATGTTTGTTGACTGACTTCTCTCCCACACTTTGTATCTTCCAGTAGAGTATGATTCGATTCCTTTGAGGGCAGGGATGCTTTGTTTTGTCCTTGGCTTAATCTCTCACCTCTCTGGAAGTCTATTCCTTCCTTCAAGAACCAGCTAGATGACACTTTGTGCACAAAGCCTTCCCCGTCTCTGTGAGCCTCCCTTCCCTCTGCTTGAGGAGGGGCTTGGACTCCACAGTCTCATCCTCCCATCCATGGAAACTGTCCTCTCCCTCCTCTGACGTTTCCAGTAGTATTGTGTCTGGATTCCTCCTTTGCTCTCTTCCCCCGCCTCAATTTATTCTTCCCTCTTTGAGCTCAAGAGCTAAGACCTTCTGCGGGGATCATCTTCTGCCCTGTCCTAACCCAAGGAGCTTTCGCACTCAAGACTCATTCTTGGCTTGTTTCCAGCCCTTAGCAGGCTTTCTCCCACTTCAGAGGCACTTAAGTCTTTGTTGAATTAAATTGAAATTGCCCTGGGGGTGCTCCAAGAGGAGAGAAAGTTAGGGAGGTGGGGGACGCCTGGGGTGGAATGCCGTTTATGCGTTGGTTAGTTTTCACCCACCTTTCTCTTTGTATTCTTTGTTACAAAGAATGGCTCCTTTGGAGGGGGCGCTGGTGATATATTTGAAAGTAAAGGTGACACAAAACCAAATAATAGCAACATTTCGAGACCTCTCCCACGGACCATCCAAATCCTCTCCATTTTTCTTGTTACCCAGAAGTCCTTGGAATCCTTGCTCTTCCCACCCACTCACCCCCCCATCCTGGTCTACCTGGGAGAGAGGGGACCTCTTCATGACACCTGGATCCTCAGAGTGAATGAGGGTGGGAATGGCTACCGGGGCAGAGGTGAGGTAAATCAACAGACTTTGGCTTGAAGGCGACCTCAGCCTGGATGAATAGAAGCTTAACGTTCAGAGAGGTGGAGACCTTCCCATGGTCCTCTGCTCTGGACAGACCCCTCTGGATTCCTGAACTAGAATCTAGGCCCCAAACCTCAGTGTAGCCCAGGCCCTATTCCTACTCTCCAAAAAGGTGGAAATGGAGGTTTCCCTAGAGATGGGGTGGGCCAGATCCCAGATCTTATCTCTCTAAATATATCCCTGGAAATCCGGCCAACCAGGTCCCTGTCAGCCAGAGTCTGAACTATGACTCTTTACGCATATTACAGAGTTGAGGAAACCGAGACCTGAGCAGACCTGCCCGGTGCCCCACAGGTTCTAGGGCTCACGGATTTAGAACACCAAGGATCCTCAGAGACCGTACGGTCCCCTCATGTTAGAGGAGGAAACTAAGCCAGCCTCTGGCCCTGCTTGGTGGAGGTGAAGGAAATGATTCTGTTTTCCCAAAGTAAGGACGTCCCTGTCTCTCTCCATAGAAATCAGAGCTGAAGGGACATTAGAAATATTTCATTTTCTAGTTATTTTAGGGATGAGGCTCCGAGAGGGGTGAGAATGGCGTTGTTCAGTTCTGCCTGACTCTTCGTGACCCCCTTTGAGGCTCTCTTGACAAAGATACTAGAGTGGTTTTCCATTTCCTTCTCCGGCTTATTTTACAGATGAGGAAGCTGAGGCAAACAGGGGGAAGTGACTCGCCCAGGGTCACACAGCTAGTAAATGTCTGAAGCCGGATTTGAATTCAGGAAGATGAGTCTTCCTGACTCCAGGTCTAGCACTCGGTCCCCTTCACCACCTAGCCGCCTTGTGAGCTGCTCCAGGGTAACTCAATTCAATATTAAAGGCTTCTACGGATAAGCCCCTTGCTAGGCACTGGGGAGACGGAGGATATCTAAGGCAGAAGCATCGGGGCTAAGATCCAAAGGCGGGTCTCCAGATCCCAAATGGCACTGGGGAGACGGAGGATATCTAAGGCAGAAGCATCGGGGCTGAGATCCAAAGGCGGGTCTATGGCACTGGGGAGACAGAGGAGATCTAAGGCAGAAGCATCGGGGCTGAGATCCAAAGGCGGGTCTCCAGATCCCAAATGGCACTGGGGAGACGGAGGATATCTAAGGCAGAAGCATCGGGGCTGAGATCCAAAGGCAGGTCTCCAGATCCCAAATGGCACTGGGGAGACGGAGGATATCTAAGGCAGAAGCATCGGGGCTGAGATCCAAAGGCGGGTCTCCAGATCCCAAATGGCACTGGGGAGACGGAGGATATCTAAGGCAGAAGCATCGGGGCTGAGATCCAAAGGCGGGTCTCCAGATCCCAGATCCCCTATTCTTGGAGGCGCTTCTAAAGCTCCCAACGTGTAGCTCTAGATCTAGGCTCTAAATCGAAGTCTCCGGTGAATAGAAACCTTGAGGAGCTCAAGAAACCTCAGGTGCCATTCATTGATCAGGGCACTCCATTTCTGGACTCCGTGTCTTTGCAATGGCTGTCCCCATCTCTCGCTCCTTGGCTCTGACTCCCGGCTTCCCTCAAGCCTCATTGAAAATCCCACCTCCTCCAAGAAGCCTTTCCCAGACTTAGGGTTAGCTTCGGGATAAAGGTTCTCGCCCCCCCCCCCCATACTCGTGCCTTGCCCTTGGGATTATCTCTGATGTATCTAGTATCTATCATATATATTCCTAGTAACTTGCACGCTGTCTCCCCCTTTAGAATGGAAGTTTCTCGAGGGTAGGAAGGTTTTTGCCTTTCTTCGCATCGCCAATGCTTAGCACAGCATCCAGCACAAAGACAGCAAAGTTTGTTGGCCACAGGGTGCATGATTTCAGTTTCACGTCCTAACAATCAGAGCTGCCCGACAGAAGAATGGGCTGCCCTTTTAGGTGATGAGCTCTGCAACCCTGGAAGTATTCAAGCAGGAGTTGGATGACTTCTGGACTGTTTGCAGCGAGATGGGGTTCCTACATTGCCAAACATTTGGCCAACACTCTGGAGTGAGTTGAACTAGATTAAAATGTAATTGAGAAATTATCAAAAATAAATAGAAACGCAATAGACCTTAAATAATGTTAATATCCTGAGGTGCTAAGCATGCTGGGCCTCCGGGGCCAGCTCACACCTTGGAGTTGGAAAGCTCCGCCCCAGAATGACACTTCCTCTCCCTCTTTGCCTCTCCATGCCATGGGAAGCAGCAAGATCTTCCCAGCAGCAGAGAGATATGGATTTGGGGGAGCCCAGCTGAGTCTCACAACCACTCCGGTAGGGAGGACTATTATCCCCATTTGATACATAAAGTAACTGAGGTTCAGAGTAGTCGAGACATTTATCTAGGGTCACACTGCTATCGAGTGTCTAAGGTTGGGTTTGAACTCAGATCTTCCAGACTCCAGGTCCAATGCCTCATCTCTCACACCACACCTCCTTGTATGTATAACATTTAGAGCTGGGAAGAGCTTTAGAGATAAGCTGGTCCAATACCATCATTTTACATAACAGTAAACTGAGGCCCAGATAGGCAAAGTGATTTACCAAGGTTTCATAGCTGCTAAGCAGCAGTCTAGAATCCAACCCAGGGCTCTCCTGAGTTCAAATCCAGGACTCTACTTTGGGGACTAGAATGGAAAGGTAAAGAGAGTGGCATGCTCCTTTAGGGCTGGGGTTGGGGACACAGAGACCCAGAGCCAAAGGCTCCTTGGAGTCCATTGTCGGCGTCCTGATGGAGGAAGGGATGGAGGACACAAAGGTGACAGCCGGAGACAGAACTGGTGGATTCATTTGCTTTTGTTTCATATGGTTTTTTTTTTTACAACTTTAAATACAGAATATAAATTAATTTTACATTTAAAAAATAAAAGAAAAGCCAAAAAAAATATAATCACCAACTTTACAAACCGAAGGAAGCAGGTTTCTGAGTAGGGGGAAGAGCTGAAGAAGATGGGAAGAATGGGAAGGGAAGCCTCCTGCACCCCTCTTGCCAGATCATCCCACTGAGTCCTTCCCCCAAGAGACCCTGGGAACTGGCTGGAGGGTGGGTGTCCTCCAAGACTCAGCAGCCTCTGGGAACTGCAAATGAGGTCACTTTGGGGCCTCCCTCTCTCCCAAGGTGCTCTTCTTTAGGCTGTCCCCAAAGGAGACCCAAAAAGAGGCCCAAGACACCCAGGGACGGATTTTTTTTTTAGAGTTGGACAGAACTTTAGAGACCATTTAGTCCAACCCCCTCATTTTACAGATAGGGAAACTGAGACATAGAGCGGAAAAAACTTGGGTAAGGTCACAAGGTTGGGATGAGGTTAGGGGTGGGGAGTGTTAATGGCAGAGGCTAGAAGCAGACCCCAGACTACGTGGTCTTCCCGCCACACCATACCTGCTCCCCTTCCTTGGGGGCCTTCACTCCCTCCCTCCCACTCCTGCCCCTGGGCTTGCCTGAGCCAAGGCTGGAAGTGTCTAACACCCCTCTTCTGCTCCATCCAGGAACTGACAGGCTGGGGTTGGGGAAGCATGGGCGCTGACCACGATGTAGGATAATGAAGGCAAAGAGAAGGAAGGAGGGAAGAAAGGAGAGGGACAGCGAATGAGGCAGCAGAGATAGAGTAAGGAAATAACCAGATTGGGTGCGGCTTCCCTCAACAGAACAGTCTCTAGCCCACCTAAGACAGTGCTCTGAAGAGCAGGAGTGAGCCTCCCGTCAGCACGACTGACCACAGGCTGCTCTCCCATGGCAAAACCCGCTTCAGAAGAAACCACAGTTTCAAAATAATGTGCATAAAAAGTGAAATAACCGAGCAGGGGATGGGCAGGATGCGGGGAGAGTAACAGCCTCATCCAACTCTGTGCTCCTTGGGTGCTGTCTGGGGTGGGGCACACAGGAAGAAGGTTCTTGCCTGAAGCCCCCCAGTCTAGGGCCACGGGATGACACTCAGCCTCTGGAGTGCCATGTGGCCAGGCCAATCCTATGCGTCCTCGGGGCAAAATTTGGCTTGGTGGGCCAGTGCGTGGAGCCATCCGAGCCCCGCAGGCCCCTACTGTGGGTGTCCCATCTATCACCCAGGCGGGGCCTCCAGGAGGAAGCAGGGGATGGAAGAAAAGGCCCCTCTAGACAAGGTGTCCTCCATTTCTTCCTTTCCTCCCCACTGCCAGCAGGAAGGGTGTTGGTGGAGGTTCAGGGTCTTTGGGAGCCCCAGGAACAGCTGGGCACAGAGGGCAAGAGGGCCGCTCAGGCGGGAGGGACAGGAGATCCACTGCAAGGCCGGGGGGGCAGGGGAAGCACCATTTGCTATCCGCATCGGCCATCGAGACGGACAGACAAGAAGAACAATATTCTCACTCCAAGAACCCCATGGGGGCAATACGAGAAATACATTAAATAAACCTGGAAGTCAACAGAGAAGAACATGGCGGTCAGAGAATCGAGGCAGAGAACACAGAATGTGGCTCCCCAACCCAGCCTACTCCAGGGATCCCGAAGGACTCTGGGGAGGAAGCCCCTGACATGCCAGGTCCTCTGACCCCAGAGCCAGGGGTCCTTCCACTATATGGAAAGTACTTTCCAGTTTTCCAACCGTTTGACCACTAGTAGTGATCAATCTGTCCTTCTCACATTATAGAAAACTGAAGCTCCACAGGGGGGAAATGAAGGGTCCAAGGTCACACAGGGAGTCAGTGGTAGAGCTGGGATTTGAACCCTCAGCAACTGACTCCAAATCCATCACCCCTTCCACTATGCCATCTGCTTTGGTCCATTTCCCTGGCTGAGAATGATCCTAAGGAAGGATCAGTAGGGGCAGATGCCCAGGAATACCTAGGGACAGGGGGTTCTGACTCAAGTTCCCCTGTTCCACCTCCTTTCCCATTACCTGCCCATCATGCTCTCCCTGGCGGGTGCCTCTATGCTCCAAGGCTCTCCTTCAGGGCCGTCTTGTCATGGGTATGTTTGAACTTTCGGTGCTTCCCCTTGGGTGGCCGTCGGATCCGAACCCTCCGCACTGTCACCTTGTTTGGGGTGGCCCCACCTGTTCAGAAGGACAAAGAAAAAGCCTGTCATTTTACTCAGGTCAAAAGGAGTGAAGAAGTAACTATACCATACCTCTACACAGTATAGATTGTGGGCAAGAATCAGAAACAATTGAACTCAAACCCCCAAACATAAATCGCATAAGAAAGTATTTCCTATGTGACAAGAATTTCTGGGAAAACTGGACAGCAGTCTGACAGAAATTAGGGTTAGAGTAACATCTTACACCCTGCACCACAACAAACTCAAAAGGGGAACATGACCTGAATTTTAAATGGAGATCAGGTACCTTTCACAGGTTGGAAGTAATTAAAAAAAAAAGAAACATGGGATAAAGGTGGTTACAAAAGATAAAACAGATACTTTTGATTATGTGGTCTTGAAAAGCTTGTCTATGAATAAAATTAATGCAACTAGACTCTGAAGGGAAGTTGTCGACTGGAAAGAAATCTTTGCAGAAAGTTATATCTGACAAGGGTCTGATACACGAGATACATAGGCAATTAATGGAAACATACAAGTACAAAAGCCATTCCCCAACAGATAAATGGTCAAAGGATGTGAACAAACAGTTCTCAAAAGAAGTGCTAACTATTAACAGCTATATGACAGGATACTTCAAATCACTAATAGTAAGACACATGCAAACCAAAACAACTGTTAGATTCCACCTTGAACCCAGCACACTGGCAAAGACGATTAAAGTAGGGAATGAGGAATGTTGGAGGGACTGTGGAGAGTCAGGAACTGTACTCTATCCTTGTTGGTGGAGTTAAGGCTTATTCTAACCATTCCAGAAAGCGATTTGAAATTACTTGAAGTGTCTAAAATATCCATACTGTCTGATCCAAAGATATCCCACCTACTAGATAAATATCCCAGAGGCCAGTGACAAATAGAAAGGCTCTATATGCACCAAAATATTTATAACACTCCCTTTTGTGGTAGCAAAGAATTGGAAACAAAGGAGATGCCCACTGACTGGGAAATGGCCAAACCAATGGTGGTGCATGGTTTTTGTTTTTTTTTTTCTCTTTTTTATTCTTTTTTTTTTTAAACTAAGGATGGTATCTGAGGAGGGAGAAGAGAAATACAGTAGGAAATGTAGGTGATGTAAAAATAAAAGTTATCAAATTTATTTTAAGAAACCTCAAGAATATCACACATACACACAGAGAGTGTGGTGTCTTTGCAGACTAAGGCCTCACAGTGGGTCCCTGGTGAAGAGAGGGTAGGAGACATGGCCTGTTCAACTCCTTTCTTCAACTCAACAAGTATTCATTAATCACCTACAGTGTGCCCAGGACCGTGCTAGGGGGTAGGGCAGCACATATGAAAAAGAAACAGCCCCTGCCCTGAAGGAGCTTCCATTCTCTGGGGAAACAACACATACACGGAAAAGCAAACACAAAATACACAAAATTCAAAGGTCCACTAGCCCTACATTTCCTAAGATCTGAGATCAAGAGCTGGACTGGGCCTCGGGGCCACTGTAGCCAACCTCCTTATTCTAGAGATGAGTTCTCTCCAGAGGAGCTCTGGAATGGACTCAAGGCTCCACAAAGGGATGAGGGGAAGAGCTGGGGTTTGATACCGCATCCTCCGACTCCGTCTCATTTCCTCTCTCCCCCTCCTGAGGGGTTCACACTTACGTGATACTTTTAAGGTCATACAAAGCCCTAACAGGCATCATTCGTCATTCATTAGTAAGTCGTTTTTCAGTTGTGTCTGACTCTTCAAGACTCCATCTGGGTTTGTTTGTTGTTTTTGCGAAGATCCTGCAGTGATTTGCCATTTCCTTCTCCAGTTTATTTTTACAGATGAGGAAACTGAGGCAAAAAGGTTGAAGTGACTTGTCCAGGGTCACACAGCTAGGACGTGTCTGAGGCCAGACTTGAACTCACAGAGAGGAGTCTTCCTGACTCCAGGCCCAGCGCTCTATCCATTGCACCCCCTGCCCACCAATAGGGAGTGGTATAGTCCCTTCTGTACAGCTGAGGAGGCCAGTTCTCAGAGGGGCCAGCAGATGGGCCCAACATCACACAGCTAATTTGTGTTGGAAGCAGATTGATGGGATCATCGAACGCTAAATCTGGGAGGGACCTCTCATTTTACACGTGAGGAAACTGAGGCCCAAAGATAACGTGACTCACTTGAGGTCCTTTGACTCTAAAGTCCCAGTTCTCTGTGCTTCCCACACCTATCACTTCTCTCTCCACAGATCAGGGGCTTAATAAATGCCGAGTTCTGGAACTGAATTGAATTCCAATTCTACCAATTGCGGTCCATCTCGGGGTCTGAGGGACGGCTGAGGGCAGGGCCAGACAAAGGGAGACACTTTGCCCGTGGTCCAGGGGTGTGAAGGCAGCTGAGTGGTGTAATAGATAGCGCTCTGACCCTGGAGTCAGGAAGACCCGAGTTCAAATTCAGCCTTGGACATTTACTAACTGTGTGGCCCCGGATAAGTCACTGTACCATTATCTACCTCAGTTTACCTTCCAGGACTGTTGTGAGGATCAAATGAAAGTTTAGCAAACCTCAGAGTGCTGTAGCAATGGTGGAGATGTTGGAGATGAATCTGGTCATGATGCTGATGCTGAATTTGGGCACCCACTGCCACCCCAACCTCGGCCACCCTCCTGAGCTCCCCAGGGCCCCATACCTCTGTTTCCCTGGGTGCTCCCGGGGCTTCGGGTCAAGGACCGGGGGGCTGCTGTTGTTTCACACTTGCAGGCCAAGTGATCCTCCAAGGTCACTGTTGCCTTCTTAAAGGTCGGCTTCTTCCGCACAATCTCTATCTTCCTGACCTGTGGGAGGTTGGTGGACACAACAACACAGCAGAGAAGACTTAATATCTCCCAACATTGCCCCTTCCTCCTTCATCAGAGAATCCAACCTCGACCCTTCTCTACACTTTTTCTACCAAGCAAGACTGCCCGGCAGCCCCAGTACAAATACCCCCTAAGGAAGAGGAGATGGCATTTCCATTTCTGAAACGCAGATGGTGAGCATCCTCACTCCTGTGATCCCTCAAGTGCCAGCCAAGCTCACAGGGGTTGGCTGTGGGGGTGAGGGACAGGGCAGGTGGCTGTCTGCGAGGAAGTGTGGGGGAGCCCGCTTGTCAGGGGTTTGGGCAGCTGGCAAGTGCCTGTTTCCAGATGGCTGGAGGGGAAATCCATCAGGGAGAAGGGAACGGTTGTCCCAGAGAACACTCCAGTTGGTAAGGACCTCCAGTTGGGTGAGGGTGAGTATGACAGAGGGACATTGGGGAAAGGGGTCAGGGGGCATGGAGCCACTCAAACAGTCATGAACACCCACTGAACTTTAACAAGGAAAGAGAAACAGCCCAGGAGAGTCTAGAGCTGGTTGGAGCCAGCAAACATGGAGGAAGAAGAGGAAGAGAAGGAAGAGGCTAGAATCCCAGCCTCCTTCAAAGCTCAGCTCAGGTACCAACTGCTGCAGGAAACAGCAAAGCATAGAAAAGGCCCTTAATAAATCCTTACTGAATGGATGCATGGATCATTAATACTATGTAGCAGGTTAGAGTGTACAACATGCTCAGTGTGCCTTTGATCTCAGCGAGGGAATGAGGATTTCCCTTGTCCCTTCCCTCCTTAGAACAGTAATGATAGCCAAAGTTTATAAGGCACTTACTAGGTACCGGGCTTAGTGTTCACAATGATGCTCACAACAACCCTGGGAGGGGGGCCCATTTTATAAATGGGGAAACTGAGTCAAGCGGAAGTTAAGTGACTCGCCCAGAATCACACAGCTGATAAGTGTCTGAAGCCAGACTTGAACTCAGGTTTTCTTGACTCCAGATCCAGAATGCTTATCTGCGGGGCCACCCAGATGCCCCTATAGCACCCCCATAGGATGTGGAGATAGAGAAGACTTTTAGGATCATTTAGTCTAAATCTCCCATTTTAAAGATGGCAACGCTGAAGCCAAGAGAGGTTTTGGATCTGCCCAAGGTCACACAGCTCTCAGGGGCTCCAAGGTTCTCTCTTCAGGGCCCTTTCCACCTAGAGAAGGAAGAGCACCCCCTGCATGGAACCCAGCCCTAGCCCAGCAGGCAGGGTGCAGCTGGAGACACGCACCTGTACGTGCCTCAGTTGCACCTGGGTGGGGCGGCACTGGACATTGCGGTTGTTACAGCAGCCAGAACATCTCTGCACCTCCACGCACGGCGGCCACACCAGGAAGTTGGCGTTGGTGCGGTCGATGAGGCGTCGGGAGATCTCAAACACCTCAGTCCGAGTCTTGCACTCTGCAATCGTGGCTGGCTCGGCCACAGTCACAGCCGCTAGGGAAGAGGAGGGAGTGGCTGTTAGACAGAATCCTCCTGGGCCTCTGGGCGCCTAGCATCTCCGAGCGGAGGAGGACCTGGGGGGCCCAACCCCAGGGTGGTACAGCCCAGATAAGGCAAGTGACTTGTTAGGGAAACACAGCTCAGTCCAGGCAGAGCTGGGACTCCCATGGAGTCTAAGCTGGGGTTCTCACCACCCCATGGTACAGTTCCCAAACACCCCCTGCCCCCATAAGATCACAACCACACAGATCTAGAGCTGGAAGGACTCAGGGGTCATTCGGTCCAGGCTTTTCACTGTACAGGCGAGAAAACTGAAGCCCAGAAACGGGCCTTGCCAAGGTCCTGTGACTAGCAAGCAGCAGGGGCTGGGTTCGAATGCAGGTCCTTGGACTCCCCAGAAGGAGAGAGTCATTCTGTCTCTACCAAGCTTCCCACCCAGCAGGGCAGGCAGGGAGCGGGGGAACCATCATTGATTTGCCCCAGCTCATCCAGTCTCTCCCAGGGTACCTCCCCAGGCCTGTGGCCACCCTTCCCTTCTTACCCACACTCCTCCTTTCACGAGACAGGATGACCGGCTCACTTGAGAAACGTGCCTGGGTTATATTCCGGTCCAGTGCTGCCACATCCTCCTCTGCAAAAGAAGGACCAGCTTCAGGATCAGGGCTGTGGGTTTAGGGATGGAGATCTCACTCTCCCTGGACCTCCATTCTCCCTCCGTAGTCACTGGTTTCACCACAGGTGGCACCATCAGGTACAGCTGGTGCATTGTGGGGGAGCAGAGAATGCATGGACTCGTACTGGAGGGTGTGGGCTTGCTACCCACGTGACACTCTCTGAGACTCAGCTTCTTCATCCATCAAGTAAGTCTTGGACTAGATGGTCTCTGGAACTAGGATCCTTGGATCCTCTTCTACCCAAAATAACTCCCCATCCCTAAATGGGACTGTGGGCAGAGAGAGAGGGAGTCTTGCAAGGAAGACTGACAGGGGCTGGAGGCAGCAGTTCCAGGGCTGGTAGAGTCAAGCCTTCTTCCCCTGGGGCTGCCAACCCCACCCTCTGTCAGAGAGTCACATTTTTGGCCAGAACCCATAGAAATGGAGTTAAAAATAGCCCTTCCCCTCTGCTACTGTAAGTGAAACCTCCAGTCCCCCAGGCCAGGCGGGTGCAAGGACCCTGAGCATTCACTTGTTTCCAGTGCCCCCATCCACCCCTGCTTTCCCACAGGAAGTCCTGAATGGAGAAATTCCCAGAATCCCCAGGGGGGAGCTGAAGTTGGGTGTGGGGGAGAGGGCAGGGTAGTGTTCTTGCTTTTGGCCCCTCCTTAGTCCTGGGCACTGTCTGTGTGGGGAGGGAGAGGGCCTTCCCAGGGAGGCCTGGACTGGGAGCTGGCTGGCTGAGCATCAGTATTGGGGGTCAGCGCTTTTGTCCCCCGGATAGAGGAAAGGTTCTAACATAAAGGAAGAGCATGTGGGTTGAGTAGGTCAACCCTGTGGATCATTCTGTTCTGCTGGGAGGGCTAGAAAGTACAAAGGACTAACAGGCTGCTTCTGCTACAGTGCCTTGGGGTCCACAGGACAGGCCCTAGGCAATGACTGCTTCAATGACCACTGCCTCCATTTTACAGATGGAGAGCCTGAGGCTCAGAGAGAAGCGCCTTGCCCACCTACACAGAACCTAGATCTCTGGGCTCCAAGCCTTCCGCCTTCCTAAGCCTGGGAGGAGAGGGTGGAATCTGCTAGGTCACTAACCCTGCCCTGGGTTGGGCTCCAGCCAAAGCCTATCTGCTGCCTTGGATGGTGGCTAGAGGTGGGAGGTGAAGTGGGGTTTTAGGTCACTGTCTTTCACATGCAGAATTCCAATGCCAACCTCCAAGCCTTTGGGTGGTCGAAGTAGGGGGAACCTCTCCTTCTTAGAATCCCAAAGAATTCTCTGAATTTCTACTCCCCCTTAAGACTCAAGTGCCACCTACAAGAAGCCTCTCCTGGGTCACAAAGCTTTCAGGGTCTCCCTCATAGGATCCGCCTGAGACCACCTAATCCAACCCTCTTCTCTTGAAAGACAAGGACACGGGGGGTTACACAGGTCACCGAATGTCACACAGAGATGAAGCATCAGAGACAAATCCTCTGAGTTCAAGGTCAGAGCTCTAAGTACATGCGGCTTCTCCCCACCACTGCCCTGGAACAGAAGCCCACTGAGGGCAGGGAATGTTTCATTTGGGGGTCTTTGTGGCCCCAGCATCTGGCTCAGCGCTCAATAAATTTTTGCTGGTTAGTTAATAATAATAACCATAGCTAACATTGTAAATGATGCTTACTATGTGCCAGGCACATAGTAAGTGCTTTATGATTCTGATTTCATTTGGTTCTCACAATAACTCTGGGAGGGAAATGCTCTCATTACACCCATTTTACAGGTGATCAATGTCAAGAGGGGGGTCTAAGGAAGGAACCTCAGACACGAACCAGCCCAATGAGATGTGGGTAAATTGTGTCAGAGAAAGGACTCAAACCCAGGTTATCCAACTCCTCCTACTGAGCCACATTCTCCTGTAGATTATCTGAGTTCAAATGCCAGCCTTAGGACTTGCTATCTGGGGGCACCAAGCAAGTCACCCCCTTCTCTGGGCCGCAGTAAAAAGTCCCTCTGATCCCTGGGCTTCCTGACCCACTCCTACAGCTTCCCGGCTCTCCCTCTGGCCCCTCCTCTGGCCATGTGCGGCCCTGATCAGCTCTAGCTAACCAGGGTCCTTCGAGGCCGAGATTACGGCTGCCAGCCTGCTCTCCTCGGGGAATCCGGTTCAGAAAATGTCCTGCTGGATGCATTTCCGTCCTCCCAATTAGTCCCATGACGGTGTCTGTCTGTCTATCCCCACCCAACTGTCTCCTTTCATTTTCCCCCTCCCTCCCTTAGAATTTCACTGGCGGATGTGGGGAGTGGGAGAAGGAGAGAGATAGACTGAGGGGAGGTTAGGCTGATTGGAAACAAAATAGCTCCACAATTGCTTTTAGACACATTTGCTATTGAGATCCTGCTGCTGCCCCTCTGGCCACCCGCTGGCCTCCACCCTGTTCTGCCAGGCTGCTCTCAGCTGCATTGTCGGTGGGTGTATTGCCGGTGGGGGGACTGTGGGAAGGCTGGGAGGAGGCTGGGAGTGGAGGACGCCTTGCTAGCAGAAGGCCTTCTAAATTTGGAAGCTGCCCCATTGTGTGGCCAGGCTGTAAGGGCATGGGGCAGAGGGGCTGGAGGAGACCGCCGCTGGGTGGGGAGCCCCTGTCTCCTCTCAATCGGGCAAACAATAGGTGAGCACAGCTGGTGCCCCCTCCCGCTCTCTCTCCACCCCCCCCAGCAACCAAGAGCGGGCCAGTTTGAAAGGGAGCGAGGATGCCTTTGAGAGGACGCCAGTGGACCGACTGGTAGAAGGAACAAAGGGAGGAAATTCTGTTCCCCCATAGATAGTGTCTCGGCAAAGATCACAAAGCTACAACAGACAAAACCCTAGAGAGAAGGCGGGCTGGGGGAGGGGTGGGGGCTGGTGGGGCGGCGGTGGGGGGGAGAGAAGCTGTGGAGAAGGGGGTAGAGGTTAGAATAGAATGGAATTTGCCCTGAAGACCGAGTTTATAAATACATTCCTGACCCAGCCCGCTGGCCCTGGCACGTGTGTGCCCGGGAGCACGTGCCCGAGATCTGGGCTCCGGCTGGGGCGGGGTTGCCCTCAGGCTTAGCCAGGTGTCCCCAAGAGACCTCGGAGACTGGGCTAGCGGCCAGCCGAGACAGGGAGGCTATACTACCTAGAGACGCCATCCCCTCCCTCACCCGCTGCCAAACGCACCTGGATCAGAGTTAGAGCTCAGAGACGTCTCCTTGTCTAACGTCCTCATTGTTTTTAAAAAAAGAAACAACTGAAGTCCTCCAAGGTGAAGTGACTTGCCCAGGGTCACATGGGGTAGTAAGTACAGTAGCTTCCCCCGCCCCCCAAACCATCCTATTGCTCTGGGCACATCCTTTGCCCACCCCCACCTCCAAGACCAGCTCCTCTTCTTCTCCCCTGCTATTGGCCCTCTGACCAGCACTTACATCAAGCTGGGCCCCTGGGGAAGCTGGGGCCAGGCTGCCACGAACCCCATTGTGCGAGGGCATTTGAACTATGGGGATCATAGGTTTAGAGCCAGAAGATACATTGGAGAGCAGATAGTCTTCCTCATTTTACAGATAAGGAAATCGAGACTCAGGGGAGAAGTGACTAATTCAAGGTCACGCGGCTCCTTTGGCTGCTGGTCCAGTGGCCCTGCTGCTACCCTGGGCTAGGATGCCCAGTCCCTGGCGAGGGGAGGGGAGAGAGGAAGGGGCCAGATGCTCAGGCAGACTGGATTTACCTACGGAGTCTATGCGCAGCAGGTGCTGGAGGTCACTGATGGATCGGAGCGAGGGGTGGCTGAGCAGCTCATAGATCTCCTCAGGAATGGGGTCCCCCTGCCAGGCAAAGACACAAACAGGAAGATGTGAGCTTGGAAGGGGGGGAGTCCAACTGCCCCCCCCGGAGTGGGACAAAACTGACCAGTTGGCCCAACGCGGACACCTGGGGAATGGGGGACTGGGAAGAGCCGGCCGGGGACAGACACACCCAGGGGAGTAGCTGAGCGGGGCCCACTCTGGGCAGGTAACGGGAGGAAGCCATGATTCGTTCAAGAACAGGCTCTGCCATTCGCTAGCGATGTGACCTTGGCTAAGTCATTTCTTTGACTTCAGTTTCCTCGTTTGTAAAATGAGGGGGTTGGCCCAGATAACATCTAAGGTCCCTGACTGTTCTAGAGCTATGATCATCCCTGTTGTCCCCAGGACAAACTATGGGAGCTCTCAGCCTGGCATGGAAGGTCTGCCCCCACCTCCCACCAAGCCCTGTCCACTGAGGCAAGCTGGCCTGCCAGCCGTGTCTGCCCTTCAAGGCCCAGCTTAGGGCCTGCCTCCTTCATGAAGCTTCTCCCAATGTCAATCTTCTCCGTCCTCATGTTTGCCTAGAGACCTTCCCCCAGACCTCTCCTTTGGCCCTGCCGCACTCTACGTTGTGTCGTCCTTCGGATGGCACCGTCGAGGAAGCTACCCCAAGCCCTCATCTTTCGGGTTAGAAAACGGAGGCCCAGAGGTCACTCCAATCGTGAGATCAGATCTTGAGCCTGGAAGGGACCTGAGGCCATCTAGATCATTTTACAGATGAGGAAACTGTCCTGTGTACATGGCTCATCCCCATCGCTAGACTGTTAGCTCCTGGAGGACAGGGCCTATGCTGTTCCTAGGATTATGCGTTTAGAATTGGAAAGGACCATTTAGCTCAATCATCTCATTTTCAGATAAGAAGACTAAGCCCCAGGGAGAAGCGACTTGTCCAAGGTCATAGGGGTAGTGAGTGGCAGAGAGGGATTTGAACCCAGGTCCTCCTATCCCAAATCCCTTCATTTGCCACTGAAGCTCAAAGCCTCCCATGTTTTTTACTGCTGTCTCCCCATCACTGAGCACGGCACTTTGCACGTAGTATGTGTTTAATAAATGCTTATCATTGAAAATGCAGGCAGACAGGCTTCTTGCATGATAGGGAGCTCTTTTCCCAGGTACCCCTGAGGCCTGAAGTCTGCCCTTCTCCCAGTGTCCAGCCAAGACTATTTTCAGAGTACTGCTCTGGCCTCTCCCCAAAAGCACATGAAACTGAGCAAGGGGGTGAACCACTCCCCAGCCATGGCCCAGTTTCCTCCAGGGAAGCCATCCATCCTACAATATCACATCGCAAGCCTCCGAAGGGCCATGTGACATCACTGGCCATCCTTGGCCATATCACATGGGATTCGGGTTTCACAGCCCACAGCAGGTTGGGGGCATCCTCCAACATCCCACATGGGGAGCGGCAGGGAGGGCAAAAACAGGGCTCAGGGAACAAGCCCAGCTTCCAAAGGACAAGGAAAGGAGGCTAGAGGGAGGAACAGGTGTGTAGCTCTCAATATGGGAAACACCTCTGTCAGCTGCCTGCCTCATGAGGCTGCTGGGAAAAGGACGATCTCGTGGGCCTGGCACCCATAGGTTTCCCTCACAGCTCAGTCTCCTAGAGGCTAATTGCGAGGGCCTGGGGAGGGGAGCCTTCTCTGCAAATGTTTCCACTTTTATGAAGGTTCTTTTCAATTGAGGCTGCCTGACTCCGTCTCGCTGGGTCATATGAAAGGTTGTCACATACACTCCCCGAGCGTGGGCGTCCCTCCAGGGCTCACTCGGACCCCTCACTAGGGTCATCCTGGTTTTAGCTGGAAGGCATTCTCACCCTCGATGAAGCTCTGTAGGGGACCAACCCCCCCTTGCTCTACAGATGAGGAAACTGAAAGTGAGGGCCCAAGAAATTGGAGCACCTCACACAAGGTTACATGGATAGGACGCACCAGCATCAGGATTCAAACCCAGCTCTGCTGGCTGGCCTAAGCGCCACACCACGATGCCTCCCCCATGGTAACCACTGACACTTGCCTGGCCTTTCACAGAGAGCTTTGCATCCGCCATCTGACTAGATCCTCCCAACAACCCTGTGAGGGAGCAGGGTCAATTGGGAATTCTGGAAAAGGAGACTGAGGGTCAGAGGGGTGACATGCCCCTCCTGCAGTCACATAGCCAGTAAGGAGACTGGGGATCCGGTACACCTCCCTGGAGTGTGAGCACCATGAGGGCAGGGGCTCTTTGGGTCGCCAGCCCCCAGCCCCATATGGCACAGAGTAGTGCATTAATAAGTGCCTTCTGAACACGAGAGTACACAATACACCTCTTATCTCATTCTGTCAATGGGGAGACTTCGCCCCGGGAAGGGACTTGCCTAAGGTCACGCAACCAGGGTCTCCGGCACCCGGCTGTGACCAGGCCCTGGGCCTTCTCGTTCTGTCTTCCAACCCCTAGCGGCTCAGTACAGGCCTCCAAACAGAGCAGACACAGAGTAAATGTTGACTGACTCAAACTTTGGTTCCTGATGTTTAGTTAAGGCTGGAGAGAGGGTGGGGCACAGGGGGGAGGAGCTGTTTTCCCAGGACTTGGTTCTAGAAACACAGGCTGAGGTGGAGGGAGGGAAGGGAGCCTGGGTAGAGCTATGTAGGGTCTGGGGAGGCAAGAACTCGGGCCCCCAAGGTTCAGCCAGGCCTTGGCTTCCCAGCTGAGTTCTGAACCAGTGTCTGAAGGGGAAGGGCAGTAGAGAAGACCAGGGGCTGCTGGGGATGTCAAGTTACACTTTGCTCCCTGGAGGCATCACAGTGGGGCATTGGGGCATGAGAGGAGCAGGACAAGAGGGAAGCAGTGGAGTCCTTTGGGAGGTCCAGGTGCTGCCCCTAACCGGGAGGCAGCCTGTGCAGGACAAGGGGCCTCTGTGCTGGCCTCCCCACTCAACTGCATGATTAGAGGATTTTAGGCAAGGTACAAACTTTCCAGATCCACCTGGGGGTGGGCCATCCTCCTCCTCTGAGACCACCTTCTATCTCCTGCACATATATCTATAATACTGTATCTGCTCCCTTAGACTGGGAGCTCCTGGGAGCCAGCAGCTGTCTTTGGCCTTTCTTTGTATCCCCAGTGCTTGGCACAGTGCTGGGCACACCAGAGGCCCCCAATAAATGCTTGCTGACTGACAAAAGATTTGGATTACATGGGTGTTTGAAGTCCTTTCCAACTTGGACATTCTATGATATTAATATCCTGTGCTCTAAGCTCCCTCTCAGCTCTGCCATTCTCTGTTCTAAGCTCTCTCCCAGTTCTGACATTCTCTGTTCCAAGGATATTCCATGTTCTAGGCTCTGACATCATAGGTTTCTTCCTTCACTGAAGGACCCCTGAATCCCCCAAGGATTATCACTCCTACCTCCAAACTCAGCTATTCCTCTTAGCTCTCACTTTTGGAGCACTTTAACATTTACAAAGCACTTTAAATACACCATCTCACTCGATCCTCAAAACAACTCTTGGAGGAAGGTGCTGTTACCTCCATTTACAGATAAGGAAAATGATGCTGTGCCCACACTGCTTGCTAGTAAGTATTTGAAGCAGCTTTTGAATTCAAGTCTTTCTGGTGCTAAATTCACCCAGTTAGTGTGTCAGCTATGCTCTTACTTTAGCCTGTGGAGTATATGACCTTATCCTATGTTGTCTCTGAAATAAATACCTCTTGGAGTGGTGGTCAACACCTGTGATCCCCACTACTGGGGAATCTCTTGAGCTCAGGAGTTCTGAGCTGCAGTCAGGTTTAAACCATTCAGGTGTCCTCTCTAAGCCCGACACCAATATGATTGGGTAGAGGTAGGGGGCCACTGGGCTTGAGTAAGGGGGTACAAACTAGCTCAGGTGGGAAAAAAAAGTCAAAGCTGCCATGCTGATTAGCAGTGGTACCAGTCTGTCAGTGGTCAACGTACTTTAAGCCTGGTCAACAGAGGAAGACTCACTCTCAAAAAAAAAAGGAGGTAGAAGAAGAAGAGAAGGAAGAAGGAAGAAGAAGAAGACCTTGTCAACTGTATTATCCATATTTTACACCAATCTAGCTGGTCTAACAGAGTCCTCCCCATAGGAAACCTTGTCAACATATCAGTTGATGGAAGACCACAGTTGGAGGCCCTGAGACAGGTCAACAGTGTGACATGGTAGCCAAAGGAGTCCACTGGATCTTGGGTTCCAACAAGAGGAAGAAGGAGGGTCCAAAACAAGGGTATTGAGTGTCCGGATGTCTCTGCCCTGGCCAGACCACATGGGGAGGGCTGGGTTGAGTCCTGTGGCCCACCATTTAGGAAGGATGTTGACGTGCTGGCCTCCAGGATGAGGAAGAGAGTCATATGACTCTACCATAGAAGGATCAGTTGAGGGAAGTGCAAAAGCTTTAGCCCAAAGAAGGGAAGGATGTAAGAGCTGTCTTCTTCGAGACTTTGAAAGACTGCCCTGTGGAAATCTGCTTGGCCCTGGAGTGAGGAGCAAGAAACACCAGTTGGAAATTACTGGGAAATAGGATTAAGTTCCTAAGAAAGAAAAACTCCTCAATCTTGAGAGCTGTCTAACAACAGAGTCTCCTGGGAGAGGCCTTGTGGGGTTCTGTTCCCCCTCCAGGCCTTTGAGTGAAGGCTGAGTGACTGTGTACAGTTACGCATCGCAGAGGCAAGCCAGTTCAGGTACTGGTTGGACCACATGCCCTCCAAGGGGCTCTGAGATTCGGTGGCCACACAAGGATGGGGATAACCAAGGAGCAGAGAGCAGATGTTGGTACATTGCCCTACCAAGGTGGGCACCATCCCACCTGGGCCACATGTTGCCTGTGTGCTCCCCCTGAGCCTTTTCTGTTTGCTGACAGTCTCCAATGAGAGGCAGCACTCAGTCACCAGAATGGCGTTATCCCAAGCTGAGGGGGCTGCCAGCTCCCTTTTTGGGCTGTGGGGAAAGTGAACAATCACATTTGGATTGGACGGCACTGCAGAGGCCAGCTAGCCCAACCCCCTGATTTTACTGAGGAGGAAACCAGAGAAAGGAAAGTGATTTGCCCAGGGCCACTAGGGCCCTAGAGCCTCAAGTTCTAGACGATACTGGATTACAGATTTAAGGACCTTAGATACCATTAATCCAACCTCATCTCACAGATGAGAAAACTAAGATACAGAATGACTTCCCTAAGGTCACTGATTGTCACTGGCAGAGTCGGGATTTGAATCCAGGCCCACTGACTTCAAATTCTGCCCTCTTTCCACTGCACCATGACGCCTAAAGCCCCAAGGCAGAGCTTTGGAGATCAGGGACCAGCCTGCTCTACCTGGTTTGGCTTGGGAGGGGGAAGATGGCAGGTGCCCAGGTTTCCTGAGAGCAGCTGGTGATTTGACTAACACTGTTAGCACAGCTGGGGTGAAGAGCACCCTCCCTCTCCAGAAAGAGAGAGGGGTGTCACTCGGGGCTGGGGCCAAAGAGTGCCAATCCCTGATGTTATCACCCAGCTCTGCCTGATTCCAGGCTTGGGGTAGTGGCCAGGGTAGGGGCAGGGGTGGGGCGGGCAGGCAGGTACCTGAGGCTGGGCCAGCCACTTGGGCCAAACTAAACAGCTCTCTCCTCCCTGGAAGGCGAAGGAGAGAGGCCACATGGATCAGGGCAGGTTAATTACCTCCCTCAGAAGGGAAGCCGCCCCATCAAAGAGGCCTGATCCCTCACCCACCTGCTGGTAGCGGAGCCAAAGCCACACACACTGTGGCTGCCTCTACCTCCACCCCTCCACCACCTGAGCTGGGCGGGGCGGTCTGTGGCTCTCCACCATCCAAGCTTGTCATGTCAAGTCACCAAGGGCACCGCCTACTGTAAAGGTAAGGGGAAATCCCTCTTCTCCCACCAGAAATTGCTCAGGACACTTTGCCTGGGGTTCCTTTGCTCCAACACATTCTCCCTGTCGCGCGCGCGCGCCCGCGTGTGTGTGTGTGTGTGTGTGTGTGTGTGTGTGTGTGTGTGTGTGTGTGTAAGCTCCTGGAGGAGAGGGACTGTACTTGTTTCTCTGCCTCCTTGTCCAAGGCCTTGTAAACATCTATTAACCATCTGTTGTATTCCAGGGACTGCTCTAGGCCCAGGGGAGACAAAAATAAGTTTGTATGCACACGGAAGGTGCTTGATAAATGCTTGATAAAAGCATCACTGCCCAGAAGGCAGCCTTAGATTCTGTACAGTCTTCTCAGACAGCAGCTTGGTGTAATTGTGAGACTCCCAACAGGAACTCATCCTAGTCCGTACCTACTCTGGGGAAGGGGGGGGGGGCAGTAAACACCTTCACTTCTCTGGGCCTTCTTTTCCTCACCTATGAAATGAGAGGATATTCTCCGAGGTCACGTCCAGCGCTAACATCCTGGTATTCTCAGGCATCTCTGCGGCAACAACCCAAGATCCCTTCCTAACCTGCCCACCCCTCCCCAGGCTCCCAGCTCTTGTCTCCCTGTTTCTGCAGCCTTCCCCCCTCTCCTGCCACTGCCTGACTGTCCCTGTGCCCACTGCCCACTTTCACAAGGTATTTATGCTCCAATCTCCTGATGGGGTATCTGCTGCCCATCAGACCTTATGAGGCCACTCCCATCCCCTACCAGGTACTGCCTGGAAGAAGGAAGAAAATTGAAGACAAAACATATCTCCCCTTTGCTGTGGGAAGTGGTGGCCTACAGCTAAAAGAATAGGGTACATGCTGTCAGCCATGGTGAGAGGATCAGTTTGTTTGCATTCCCGTAGAAGGGAGGGTTCCATGGTGAAGGGAGGGGTGGGACTAGCCATTTCTTTTAAAAGCTACAATAAAACCTTTAAAAAGAAAGACGATACAAATGTTTCTTCTTTCAGTGTGGAGTGAGGCTATACCCAACCATGATCACTTAACCAGGCTGCCTCCACTCTCTGAGCTGGGCAGCTTCTCAGTCCAGCCCTCTTCCTGCTGGGAAGCTCCATATATCAATCTTTCCAAAGAGACCTTTAAACTTCACTTGTTTCCTCTCTTTCCACCTCCTGTTTAAAAAGTGTCTGTCTGTGTTCCTCCCTCTCTGGATGCTGGGGGCAGGTCTCCACTCTCTTCTCTCCAAAGTGCTGGGGGACCAATTCTAGCCAGCACAAAATACCCAGGGATGGGGTGATGCTCCCTTCTCCCCACTTCAGGGCAGATCTCACAGTGAAGAAAAACTCAACAAAACACCTGGGGACTAGATGCCCCAAGGACCTCCTCAGTCCTCCTCCGTGCCACTGCCTGACAGCTGAGAAAACCAAGAAAAAATTAATAGATGCAATTTTAGGTTTCATGAAGAGAAGTATCCCATCCAGGGTCCCCAGTCCTTGGCCCTGGGCAGATTGTATCTGGAATATTGTAGACAGTTCTGGGCACCCAATTTGGAGATCTCCAGATAAGCTGGAGTGCCCTGAAGAAGGGGACGGTAATGACAATGCTCTATCAGAATCTGTTGGAAGAGCTAGGAATATTGTCGAATAGAAGACTGGGGGTGGGGTGGGGAGAGGGAACACTTGAAGGCTGACTTCAAGTATATGATGGATTGTCATGTGGTAAAGGGATTAGCGTTGTTCTGCTGGGCCCCAGAGCAGTCCTGGAGTGACTGGGGGGATGCTTCGGAGAGACAGGTCAGGAAAGACTTCTCCCTGAGGGCTGGGATGCCTCCAGAGCTAAGGGCATCCTCCTCCCTGGATGTCCTCAAGCTTTTGCTTGAAGGATGTGGTAGGAGGCCTGCTTTGGGGGTGTGGGAGGGGCTCTGAGATCCTCTGAGCTTCTGTGACCCAAAAGGGTGCTAACAGCAAGTCACATGAGGGCTGCAGTCATGCTCCCAAGTGCTGGCATCAGCTGATGCCTCCCCCCACACCCCGAGAGCTTCCTTCCCCTCTGTTTCTCCTACCTGCTTCCTCCCATACTGGCCCCAGGATGGCTCTGAAATCATCTTACAGAGGAAGGTGATCCTCCTTTTATAACACCTGGGGGATGGGGGCATTGTAAAGGCAGGAGTCAAAAAGCCCACGTTCATGACTTGCCACTGGCTAGCGGTGGTGTGACCCTGGGCCTCAGTTTCATCATCTGGAGAGGTGACATAGTGCTGGCATGAGTAAAGCAAGCCCTAGAGTGCCATCCAAGTGGACATTCCATAGGGGTATGGGCAGGGACGGTCTAAGCCTGCCCCAGGGCAAGTATGGCAGGGGGGGCCTAAGCAGCACCCAGTAGAGAAAGGTAGCAGGAAATGTGAAAAGCCCCATCAGACTACGGCACTGCCCTTCGGACTTCCTAACTCATACTGAGATGAGCTCGTTTTAAAAATAAAAAGCAGAACCAGGGGCAAAGACAGGCACGCTAGGCAACCGAGCAGGCTCCTAGCAGTGCTAGGTCATCTCTGCCCATGGTCCTTCTAGGGAAGAAAAACAAACCACACAAATCACAGAATATCAGCACTCTGAGATCATTAGGGACACCCCCATCTTTTGGGGAAGTGGCAAGCAGTAGGTCAGGGAGGCAGTGACTCACCCAAGGTCACACCACTCTAAGTGGCAGAACCAGGATTTGGACTCAGGGCTGCTGAGCAGGGCAGTGTTCTTTCCAGCACCCTGGCCAATCCTAGAGGGCTGGCTGCCTTGGGGGAGGCAGATCGGGCCTCCCTTCCCAAGCCCCATTTTTACACCGGCAGCATGGGACAGGGAGGACTGATGAAAAAAAAAGCAGCATGTTAGCACCTGGGCCCGCCTTTGGAGGCGATTTAGTCCAAACCCCTCATTTTGCAGATAAGGAAACTGAGGCTGGGTGTGTGTGTGTGTGTGTGTGTGTGTGTGTGTGTGTGTGTGTTAGGTGACTTGCCTCTGGTGACACAGCTAACATTACAGAAGGGAAGTGAACCCAGGCCCTGCGGCCTCCCAGACCCACTCAGCCCCTACACTATCACCAAGCTGAGTCAGAGGGGTCCTGACCCACAGATATTTCTACAGGATTCTTTCCCACAATATACAGTAATAACAACTTCCGCGATCACAGTTAGGAACCATCAATTGAGCTCCAGATTCGGAGCCCAGGGCTGCCATGACGCCTCTTCCCATCCCCATTAGCCAAATGAGGAAGAGGAGGCCTCAGAGACATGCCTTGCCTTGGTCACTGAGCTGGGAATGGAAGTCCTGGAGTCTCCAGACTGCCAAGGCCAGGGCTCTGGGGTTCACAGGGCATAGGCCCGCAGGCTCGGAGTAGGAAGGGGGGGGAGGAGGGTGATGGAGCAAGGCTGCACAAGGACCCTCCCCTTCCCTGGAAAGCAGGGCGGACAGCGATCGGGTGACGGAGAAGCTGGATGCAAAGGGTTGCCGGCGCCCGAGCCCACGTGCCCTCAGTGCCAGGTGGCCCGGGATGGGACCCACCTGTTGGTGGGTCTCGGGCTGTCGCGGTCACCGCAGCCCCAGCCCCCGCCCGAGGCTGCGGGGTGGGGGAGGTGGGGCTGCACGCCGGCTGCAAAGCCACGCGGATCTGGGGCGCACGGCACGACAGCGACGGGGGTGTGGGGTTGGGGGGCACGGCGGCGTGCGTGCCTGCCTGTCTTTTCTCGTTGCCAGGCCCAGGAGCTTACGTGCCTGGCATGCGTGGGGTGAGTGAGTGGGTCGGGGGCCGCTAGTGCCCAGGGCGCACTGGCACGGGCGGTAGTGGCAGCTGGCCTCTTCCCCCTCTAGCTTCGGATCGAGTCGGGCCGGGCCTGGGGATGGGGGTGGGGAATAGGGGGACCTCCTGCTCCGCCCCCCACCCCCGACAGCCCTGGTGCTGCCCCAGGGTGGGGCTCCGGGAGAAACTGGGAGAACAAAAGGAGACCACGGCGGCGGCGGCGGCGGCTACTATGCGGTCCAAACGAGGTGGGCTGGCTGCGGCCCGGCATCCCCTCCGCGCCCCCGCGGCCCCCGCCCCCTCCCCTTCCTCGCGGCCCGGCCTCCTCTCCCAGCCCCCGCGGCCCGCGCCCCCTCCCCAGCCCCGCCAAGCCGTCGCCCCCTCCTCCGTGCCGCAGGAGCGCGCCGCACCCGCGCGGGCTTCTGCGGGAGATGGAGGCCGGCGAGCCAGGCGCGCACGCCTCGCCTGCCTTCGGAGCCCTCCCGCTCCCCTCCTCTGCTCCTCGCGCCCGCCCCGCCCCTTTCCCACCTGGATTCCCGACAGACCAGCCAACTCACTACTGCGTGAAGCGGTGAAAAAAAAAAAGTGATTCGACCTGATTTGTTTTCTCTGCCGACGTTTTCGTGGCCCGCCTCCCCTGCGGCTAAACATTGGCAGCAGCCGGCGCGCGCTCCCCACCCCGGGCCCTGACCCGGCGGACTGGCGGGCTGGCGGGGGCGAGGCGCAGGTACGAGCCGGGCCTTCGACGCACCCACGCCTCCGCCTGGGGGGAGGGGGCAATGTCTGGGTGCCTTTAAGATAGACGCGCCCCCTCCCCCGCCGCTGTCCTCTTCCCCTCGGCTCCCCGGGACTCGGCAAATCTTCGCGATCTCGCCATCTCCCGCCTCCCGGAGCCATGCCTCAGTGCATGCGGGAGGACGAGTTCGCGGCTCCAAGTGGCACTGCTCGAACCGCACCCCCTCCCCACCTACCTTAGCGGGGCGGGGCTTGGACTGCGCCCCACTGCGTTCCCACAGCCCAGCGACATCTCGATTCTGCTGGAGCCCACCTCTGCCTGGGTTCCCGAGTCTTACCGAACTGGACAGTGACCCTCCCAAACCCCTGACCCCCCTCCCAAAGGGCGCAGGTAGGGGCCTGCACGGAGAACAGCTGCAGCCAAAATGCTCCCCCCCCCACCCCCCGCCGCCTCCCCGCCTGCTGGAAGGGTTTGAGGTAGTAGGAAGGACAGAGCCTTCGATCCCCCCTCCCCCCATCTAGGAAAAAGACTTATTTTTTTTCTGACCTGTTGTTGCTGGGGATGGGGCGGGCGGGGCGCCGCAGGAAAGGGAGGAAAGGCAAGATGCAACTCAGATGTCTGACCCAACTTCTGATCTGAGAGCTGATATTAACCCTCCGCATACCGGCACATGCCTACCTGCTCCCCAGGCCCCCCCCACCTTGCTTGTTTCCTCTCCGTACCCCCGAATCCTTGCCCCATTTGTCATGGGCTCTGTTGGAGTAGGAAGTTCACCGGCCTCGGCAGAAGAGGGAAGGGAGGGGGCCAAAGGAGAATAGGGCTGGAGATGGGGGGCAAGAATAAATAAGCCGTTTTTGGTCATTGCCACTCACCTCGGTGCTGACCAGAGGCAGGGAGCAGAGAGATAAGAAGAGCGCCCAGCAATTCATCCCGACGCCGCCGGCCCCGCGGGGCTCTGGATACAGGGGCGGAGGGCGCCTCCGTGCCTGCTTCCAGGCCAGGGTGTGCGCGCTCGGCTCCGCTCGCCTTGGTTCCCACCGGCTTAGGCGCTCGGGCTCTTCCCACTGGTGCCGCCGCCGCCCCCGGCACCACTCAGCCGCATGGCCCCCGGGGCGCCGTCGCCCCCCGCCCGGCTCCCGGCGAGCCTGGGGCCGCTCTGGCCGAGTCTTTCTCCTGCAGCCGCCGGCGCTGGCGCTCGGGGCGGCCTGGGGGCGCTACCCGGGCGGATCCCGAGCCGGTGCGCGCATCCACCGTCCCCCGGAGTGTGGGTGGGGAGAGAGTAGGGGGCTGTTTGGGGAAGGCCGCGGGGCCTGGGGCTTCTGACCCTTCAGAAAAAAGGGCACTCCTGTTGGCACTCCCCAACACAGGCGAGAGAGGGCGAATCCTCTCTCCCCCAGGCTTAGATTAATCGCAGTATTTGGGGTGGGGGGACGTGAAAAAAATCTCACAGAACCTGTGGTCGGAGAAAGGGGAAATCAGCGGGCCAGAGCCCCCCGGAAACTTTTCCAAAGTTGGGTGTACCCCAGCGGCCAGTTCCCTTCCTTTTCACCCCCCCCACACACACACCCCGCGCTTTCGGGCTGGGCTGGGGCGGCACTTGGAGCCAGGCAGAAAAGCCCGTGTTGCAGCCTTGGGGGGTTGGAGGGGCCGCTGTCCGGGTGGTGGAGGGGGGGTGTCGGGGCCTCGCCTCCCTGGGTTGTGCCTGAGGTTCGTCTCGCTGTGCCTCTTCCCGGGTTCCCCCTCGGGCGGACACAGGTGGACTCGGTGCCCGCGTGTTGCTCCACGTCCGGGCGGCTCCAGCAAGAGCCAAGCTGGGGCTGGGCTGCGCTGGGCTGCGGCGGCCCCCGGCTCGCTTCGCCGCTGCAAGCCGGGCTGGGTTTTTTTTTATTTTGCGAGGAAAAAAAAATTCTTTTAGAATGGCAAATCAACGTGGTCCTGCAGTTTTTCGGGAGGCCGCTGCTGCGGGCTTGAAGGGGATCCCCCCCCCGCAAGGAATCGGGAGAGGCGAGCTGGCCGGAGCTGGGCTGGGCTGGGCCCGGGAGCTTGGCGGGGCCGAGAGCCCAGGCTGGCGGGAGGAGAAGTTGCCACCCTTTCAGCTGCTCCGGCTTTTAAAGGAGACGGCAGAGTGTGCAAGAGGTGGGTGGAGACAGCCTTCCTCTGCTGGCCCGAAGTCAGCACCGAGAAGGCAAGGAGGAGGCAGGCAGGGACTGGGAAGGGGGTGGGAAGGAGGGAGGGTGGGAGGGAGGGAAAGAAGATGGAAAGCAAGGAGGGAGGAAGAGAGGATGGGAGGGAGAGAAGAGGAAAGGAAGATGGGAGGAAAGCCTTGGGGGAGGGGAGGGAAGAGTGGACAGGCTCCATCGTGCTTGAGGAGGAGGAGGAGGAACCTGGGGGTCACGGGGGTCCAGGAGAAGCTGAAGAAGAGTCTGCGCTCACAGCAACACCTGCTTCTAAAACTGAGTGGGGGTGGGGTGGGGAGAATGTAGCCACTAGATGCTCCGCTCCATCCTCAGCCCCAGGAGCCAGAGGGCAGGCTGGTTCTCCTTGGTTCCAACCTCTTCCAGCCTCTTCCAGTCACAAATAGAGTGAACCGGGAATATCTCAGTGCTGTGGCCTTGGACGAGGCACTTTCCCCGTCTATGGAACTCAGTTTCTCATCTGTAAAATGGGGGTGATGACGTACTACTTGCATCTTATACCAACTAGAGACATGTAGGGCATTATATGCACAGTTGGGCAAAATGGTCCATTCCAGGAACCAAAAAAACCCCCGAAACCACCATCCACTTGGCCAGCAAGGCCTTGGACTCTGGATACCCACAGGCTCCTCCTGGGCACAATAATATCTTCGTCATCTGTGGTGTTCTCCCCCACCCCATGTGCTAGGTAATACAAATATGTCTCTCTTTTACCCAAGGAGCCAGCCTTGGTGCTCTGCTTTCCTTCCCCAGCCCTGGGTGCTTCCTTTTCATATTTTTTCTTCCTTTGATTTTGTATCATGAACTTAACAAACACAGACATTCCAATATGAAAAACAGAACAAGAAAGAAAATTGTACATGACAGAGTGATCTTGTCTTACATCCATTTAGGGATGTTTTGGGGTTTTTGTAACCACTCTGCCATAATTATGCCCACCCACACCCCCAGCACCAGCCACATTCACCCTTCTCACAATGACTCTGACCCTCGGCCACATTCCTGCGGTCTCTGCTTCTCATCTGAAGCCACAGGGTTTCCAGCCAGTTCTTCCTCAGGACACCAGGGCATCACTCCCTGCCACTGGCCGGGTGTGGATGTGGGTGGGGGGGGCTGCCTTGCTTTGGTCTTGACACACATAAGCCACCAAACTCAGGTGAATTGCCCTCAATCTCCCCTCCCAACACACCACAGCCCTTCTGGGCTGCCTGGTCCTTTGGTGCACTTTGGCTTAACCAACTTCCCTAGGAACTCATGGCTGTGTGACCCCTGCTAGCTCCCTGCAAGGTCCTTGACTTCTCATCCCTCACTTATCTTAACCCCTCTCCTTTCTAAAGTGTCTAATTGGGCTGGGGAGGAACGGGGAATCACAGAAGAATTTTTGTTCCAGTTTGGGGGAACTCTGTAGAATGTTAGCCACTTGAAGCCAGAGGGAAAGGTGATGATTTGAGGCAGACGACCTAGGTTCAAATCCGGTCTCTGATGCTCCATATCTATAAAACCTTGGACAGATCACCTCAACTCCTTGGACTCTTTGGTGATGAAATGATAGCCTCTGAGGCCTCTGGCCAGCTCCGGAGCAATGGTCCTGAAAGTCACTGAATCTCCCAGAGCCTGTTTCCTTATCTGCGCCATACAGGGGTCTGGCCACATGGCCTCTGAGGCGTCTTCCAGCTCTGAATCTCTGACCTTAGAGTTTTTATTGCTGTCATAATGACATCAGCATCTGAATTTAAATGAATTGAACCTGGATTCGTTCCAAACTAATGACCTAATCACCAAAC
Source organism: Trichosurus vulpecula (assembly GCF_011100635.1). Taxonomy (NCBI): domain Eukaryota; kingdom Metazoa; phylum Chordata; class Mammalia; order Diprotodontia; family Phalangeridae; genus Trichosurus; species Trichosurus vulpecula. The sequence continues at coordinate 297,693,426 of NC_050577.1, forward strand.
TAGTCACCAATTTTCACCTTCCCTGCCAAGAACCCTTTCTGCTCTTAGGTTAGTCCATAGGATTTGAGATTTGTAGCTGGAGGCTTAAAAGCCATCTGGTCCAATCCCCTCATTTGGCAAATGGAGGAACTGAGGCATGGAGGGGAACTGAGAGCCGAGTTCACAGAACTAGAGTCAGAGGCAGCCCTCATAGGATCCCAAGATTTAGAAACTGAATGGACCTCCGAGGGCATCTAAGCCAAAGCCTTATTTTGCAGATAAGAGAACTGAGACCCAGAAAGGGAAAGGAATTTGTCCTTGTTCATATTGGTAGTAAGAAGCAGAGCCAAGATTCAAAACCACCTGGAATGTCTTCTCCCGTTCACTATCACAGCCTAGTCATACAATTAGAAGGGGGTGGAGGAAGCCCTGGATTCAGGGTCAAAGGAATTGAGTTAGAACCTTGGCATCTACCACATCACATCCAACCTCTATGTCATTATCCAAGCTTTGCCACCCTCCAGAAATGCACTCCCACCTCAATGCCGATTCTCCCAATCCAAGTTTCATCCTAGCCTCAGCTCAAATGCTACCTCCTTCCTACCAAAAACCTCTCCTGGCCCATCCCAGTGAAGTGCTTTCCCTCATATGACTTATGTCTGTCCGGTTGTTTCTCCCCAGCAGAAGGTAAGCTCCCAGAGAGCCCTTTTGTCTTTGTACGCCCCTGTGCTTGGTGCAGAGTAAGGACTTAATAAATGCTCATTGATTGATTTTATCATTTATATTTACTTATCTGTAACC
>NC_050577.1:297996705-298139373 GCF_011100635.1 Trichosurus vulpecula
CTGCCCTGCCTGTGAGTGTCCTCCCGGTTACCAAGGTTCCCAGTCTCTGTGTCATCCTTAACACACACAGTATCACCCCATGTATCCATTCCATTGGTAAATCTGGTCCTCTTCACCTTCATGGCACCTGGTACTCAGCCTTGGTACCGTACCCCATGACTACCCTCTGCCTCTCTGATTGGAATCTTCACTGAAGGATAGCTCTCAGCTTCTACCTTTCTCATGTGGCTGCCCTACCTTGGCACTTCTCTGCCACACACACATACACACACACACACACACATACACACACACACACACACACACACACGTAGTGTGCATGGTTAGCTGCATCTTGACCTCTCCATTAGTCTGAGAACAGCAAATGTTGGAACCCCTGACCTTCGCACAGCACCTGGCACACAGGAGGTATTCAGGAAATACTTGTTGCCTGCCTGCCTCCCCGAGGGCACGCTCTATCAGCAGGTAGGGAGGTGGGCCTCTGTGGACATGTCTAAGCAGAGGCTGAGATCCTCTTGTCAGGCAGATTCCTGTCTGTGGATCATTCAGAGTCTGGAGGGAGCTGGAGGGACTCTTTCCCAACCCCCTCCTTTGACAAGTCAGAGAAGTTAAGGCACCTGAGGTGACTTAAGATTAGCTATCCAGCCCTTTGCTCTTTCTACCACACATATACTTGGTACCTCAAGAATGATTCCAGCTTGGACGTTCCATATTCTACGTTCCCCTCTAGCTCTGACATTCTCTTTTCTAAAGTCTCTCCCATCTTGGAGGTTGGGTTGGTCAGTCAGTCAATAAACATTTATTAAGCCTTTCCCAATCCTTCTTAGGCCTAGTGCCTTCCCTCTTTTAATTATTTCCAATTTACTTTACACATATCTTGTTTATACATAGTTGTTTGCATGTTGTCCCACCCACCAGACTGTGAGCTCCTCCCTTTGTGTGCCAAAGGCTTAGCACAGTGCCAAGTGACTTGACCAGGGTCCCACAGCTTTTAAGTGTCTGAAGCTGAATTTGAACTCAGGTTTTCCTGACTCCAGTACCACCTTTCTCAGAGGAAGAAGTGTCCAGATCACTCAATGGTGATTGGTGAGTGGGCCCCCATCCTATATCGAATGCCTTTGGGCTATTTTAAACCTGTGAAGGACACAAGCAACAATCTCTAGGCCAACAGGAGGGATCATATTCTTTCTCTCTTTTCTCTGTACAGTCTAGTGGCTACAAATATAGTAGGAAAATAGAGAAACCAGCTGCTGCTCTAAGTTAGGGTATAGGAGAAAGAACACAACCCATCCGCCTTCTGAACTTTTCTGCCTTCCAAGTATCAGACTTAATGCTCCTTCTTCTCCTGTTATCTTAAGACAGTCTCTCAACTTTTAAGTATACTGAATGTCCTACCACAAATCCTTTTCAGCTACAGAGCTAATAGAAGGTCAGCTTTATCTCTGGTCTTTTGGGTAATTGTATCTGGAGTTCCCTGGGGAGTGGGGAGTTAGGAGTTTGTTTTCCAGTCTGTGTTTCCAAGAGTCATCACTGCTAATGCAGTTACAAGCTATCTCTATGTTGCAACAGTCTTCTTAGCTCTTTGCTCAGACTTGTCTCCTCTAGTAGTGACTCAATTTCCAAGTGGATGGTTTTGTTGGCATCCACTCCCCATTATATTTCATTATTACCCTGGAGATTCTCAACCTTTTCTTCCTTTATATGAATTTCCTTAAGATTTTGAATTCATATAGTTCTTGGGTACATGTTGGTAGATACGATTCCTCATATTTTGTTACTTCTGTAGTTATTTTGAACGGAATTTGTTTTTCTAGCTCTTCCTGCTGAGTTTTGTTGGAAATATATAGCAATATTGATGAATTATGTAAATTTATTTTATGTCCTGCAACTTTGAGCAATTTATTGTTTCAATTAATTTTTGATTGCCTCTTTAGGGTTTTCTAAGTAAATTACCACATCATCTGCAAATTTCCGTGTCTAACAACTGGGTGGGGCCCTGGCTCTCTTCCTTCTCTGCCTCTCCATCTCTTATTCTTACTTTGATAAGTGTTTTCAGTTTCCTGTTTTGGACTGTACTGCTCTGTTCATTCCGTTGGTTTCCTTGGAAACACAAGTCAGACTCATCTTTCCCAAACCTTGCTATCAAAGCCTAGTTTGAAGTCCATCAGACAACTCATATGCAGAGGGGTTTCCCGATGGATAGCCGATAAAATTTTGCAGGATTTCTCCCTAGTTGCCTGAGCCTTTGAAAATAGTTTTCTCTCCTCTTTGTGATGCCCTTTGGGAGTATGATAGCTTACACTGTTTCTGTGTGGAGCAGGAGTCTGCAGAGAATGAGAATCAGAATTTCTTTTGTTCTCATGAAGTGTTAGAACTGGGAGGTGTTTTAGAATGAACAATGTCAGAGCTGGGAAAGACTTGGAATAGAAACTGTTCAATCCCCTCATTTTCCACATGGTGAAAGCGAAGCCCAGAGAAGACAAATGATTTGCCTAAGGTCACACAGCTAGCTCAACTGCAGGTTCTGGGAGTTCTGGGACTCATGACCAGGTGTCCTGGTTCCTAGATCTCTTCACTACATGAGGCTACCTCTCTCAGTTTGTAACACACCTACTAGCTTTCCAGAACATATCTGGGGTCTGGAGGAAGGGAACATTTTTCCATTCTTCCCATCTCATGGGAAGCTAGTATCAGGTCACAGATCTGGGTCTTCCCTCCTACCCCCAGTACCAAGTCCAGGGCGGGAAGTGAAGTATAGAAAGAAATCTCAGGGATGATGCTGGAGAGGCCAATGTGGAACACTGGGTCAAGCCCCCTCAACCGAGGCAGACCCAACATCCCAGAAACAAAGAGGATTTTGGAATGCAGCCAAAGTCAGCTGGAGCCACAGTCTCTTAATACATCCTTCCTTTCCTCTAGTGTTGCTCTGGGGTCAGACAGCCTGGGCTTGAATCTCAGTTTCGTCTCTTCTTCTTTGTGTAACCTTGGGCAAATTATTGAACTTTTCCCAGCCTCCACTTTCTCATCAGCCAAAAAGAAAAAAGTCCCCTTTAGCTCAAAGTCCCAAGAAACAACGAGGAAGCCAAATAACCTTTTCAAAGCTCGGCTTTCTTCCCTGTCAAATGGAGACGCTGACCTTTTCAGGACCTTTCTCAGAGGGCTGTGGTAAGGAAGGATGTTTGTGGTGACTTAAAACACTACAGAAATGGGAGTGATTATCGCAATAGTGCATTCTACCATGAAGACCTCTGGCCTCCACAGCTCCAGGTTTTAACGTATGGAGTACCTTCCTCCCAGAATGGCTCTGCCTGAAGCCCCTGATCATTCTGTGGAAGGCAGTGTGCTCCATGGGACAGCTACTTCCTGGGTCTGACTAAACTCCTAACAGCCCCCCCCCCCAAGTTGAGGTGAATGATCTGAAGCTTTCCCAGATTCCTAAGACTTGGGTCTGAGGGGCCTGGAAGGTGGCTGGGCCCGTTCCTGGACTTAGGTAGGGGCCCGATGGCCCTTTTTCCGGGTTAGGAAAAGCTAAAATATGAATAACCCTACTCTAGGACATTTTCCCAGATGCTCTTTAAAAAATTCTAAACTTAGTAACCATCAACCAGAATAAATGTTCAAATTAACAATGATTGCATAAGAGCTACAAATGCCATAAAGTATTTATAACTTGTTACAAACATGCGTATGTAATAATAGAAAACATCCTGTGGATTTCCATGTCCCTTCTGATCCATCAGTCAGTAGGCAACAAGCATTTATCAAGTTCCTTCTATGTGCTAAGTAAGCACTGTGCTAATTGCTGGAGGACCCAAAGAAAAGAAGAGCCAGTCCCACCCTCCAGTCCAATGGGAGAGGTCATATGTAAATAACTAGATGCATGCATGATATATATGGAGTAGGTGGAAGCTAGTCTCAGAGGGGAAACATTAGCAGCTGGGGGGCCATGGGAAAGACCTGCAGAAGGTTCGAATGGAGCTGAGCCATAAAGGAAGACAAGGAAAGGAAGGCAGGGGTGGGGAGGGAGAGCAGTCCTATGGGCCAGAGGCCAGATGGTGCAAAAGCCTGGTGAGCTCTTTTTTCTCTGGCATCAGTCTCCCCCCAATTCTGTTGCTATTACTAATGTTGTAGTTCTAATTGACTTGGTGACAGATTACATGGCTGTTGTCCTAGGGCCCGGCCCAGCTAAGCGTGAAGATGGTTCTCACCCAGCTGGCTGCAGGGCCATCAATATGGAGGCCAAGACAAGGTAAGAGGAAGCCAAGAAAAGCACAGAGGAGTGGAGATCTATATCAATAAGGGGTGTGAACACACTGAAGAAATCCTGGCATATAGATTCCTATCTAGAAGAGAGCTGAGAGGGACCTCAGGGGCCTTCTAGTCCATTTCTGTCACTGGACAGAGGAGAGAGAGAACGCAGTGAATCTGAAGGGATCTTGCTGTTCTGACTCTGGTCTCTTTACTCTGGTCTCATCACGTTAGAGGTGGCACGGTTTATTGGACTATGCATGGGGTAACCTTGGGCAAGTCACTTAACTTCTCTGGGGCTCAGTGTCTTCATCTGTTAAGTAAGGAGGTTGATGGCCACTAAGGCCCATCTTTAGATCTGTGAGCCAGTGATCCTTCCATATTTCTTTGTCATCTTCATATTTATCACTTCTTATGTTCCGCCTTTTTTTAGAGAGGTGGCTCAGAGCTGTCTGTCCCTGGCCAACCCCCTTCTCCCCAATGTTTTTCATCCCTCCCCTTTTCCCTCCTCAGGAACTGTGCCCACCAGATGGCTGCGTGGATGACCATAGGAGGTCTGACCAGAGTGGTGGGATGTGGGCCTGGAGGAAGGAGTGGATGGGAACGCTTGAGGGACAGGCCAATTTGGTGACAGCCAGAAGATCTAAATTTCATGGAACATGCTCACTTCTTGGCTCTTTATTCCTGCACAGTCATCATGGGCCCCCATCAACTTTTGTCATCTGGTCCTATGAGGTGCTGGAATCCCAGAAATCTTAGAGCTGGGAGGGGCCTTGAGGCCATCAGGCCTGGCCTGTACCTGAACCAGATCTCCACTCCAGCCTTTCTGTCCAGTTTCACTTGAAGCTCATACTTGGGACTCCTCAACCTCTGAGGCAGCCTGTTCTATTATAGGATTCCATCATAGGATTGGTCTAATGTTCAGTGGAGCAGAGCTGAAATCTGTCCTTTTTCACCTTCCATCCATCTGGGACCAAACAGAAAAAGTTGAATCCTTCTTCCATGAGACAGCTCTACAGACACTTGTAGATAGCTGCCTTGTTCCCCCCATGTACCCTTCTTCCAAGTCTTCTGGGCTCAACCCACTTCCTTCAGCTCATCCCCAAAGAGCATGGTCTTGAGGGCTTTTACCATCCTCTGGGGCTCTCTAGTTTATCAGTGACCATTCTAAGATGGAGAGCCCAGAACAGGGTCCAATAGCCAGATGTGGTCTGCTCAGGGCAGAGGACAGCCAGACTCCTCCGTCTGGCACCCAAAGCTGTCCACAGTCAGACTCCAACCTACAATCCTCTCTACAAGTGTCCAGTAGATTTCAGCCAAACCCACCATCTTGCTGAGCTCTCCATATAACATTCCATCTTCATGAAAAGCAATGATCACTAGGAACTAGCAGGGGTCCATTAAGACTAACCTCATTTTCATTCATGGTCAGTTACTATCCTGGTTAGATCAGAGGAATACCATGGTATAGCATATCTGGATTTCAGAAAAACATTTCACAAAATCCCTCTCTTGTAATATCTTTGAGGATAAGATAGAGAGATGTGGGCTGGCTACACATTACCTTACCATTACATTTAATAAATGTTCGTTGAACTGAGTTGAATGATTTTGTAGTTAGGTAGATGCAAATTTGTCTTAACGACCTGACCCACAGAAGGGTGATTAATGAATCACTGTCAGGTTGGAGGGAGAGATCTCTAGCATATTGGCCCAGAATTCTGCCTTGGGCCCCATTCTGCTCAACATTCCTACCAATGACTTGAATGAAGGCATAGAGGACATCTTTGCCAAATTTTCAGATGGCCTAAAGCTGGTCAGGATCACCAGGATACTGGATCACAGAACTCTTGGAAGTTTGGAACATTGGGCAGAAGCTAATAAAATGAGATTTCACAGAGTTAGGGTTTCACAGAGGTAAATGTAAAGTCTTGCACTTGGGGGTTCAAAAAATCAACTGCACAAAAACAGAATGAGGTCAGATATGGTTGGGAAGTAGCTATTGTGAGATAGATCTGGATGTTGAATAAACTCTAAGAATGAGTCAAAGATAAGATATGGTACAGAAAAGGCTGGAATAAAAGAAAGAGCATAGAGAATAAGCAAAGTGACAAACCCACTGTCCTCTGCCTTGTGTCCAATTCTAAGCTACACATTTTAGGAAGGACATTATAAAACTGGAGTATGTCCAAAGGACACACAGGAAGCCACTGGAAAGAAGAGGAAGGCTTAGTAGGGGACCATGATCTTTATCTGCAAATATTTGAAGGATGTTTGAGTACACAAAAGATCGCTGTATTTTTCTTGGCCCCAGAAGGCAAGACTTGGGCAAATGCCAAGTCCAAAGACATAGAATTCAACCTAATAGGAGCTGAAATTTCCCAGGAGTCAGAGTTGACCAAAAATGGAAAAAAGCCATTTAAGAAAGCCGTGTCCTGTGATTCTGGCAGTCTGAAGGAGATCTAGATGGACACTGGTAGAGGAGACAGTCGTAGAAGGGAATCGGGCTTTAGGTAGGGCATTGACCAGGGTTACTTCTGAGGTCCCTCTCACGTGTAACATTCTGACTCCATAACTCACATGATGCAAATCTGGAAGAAAAGAGGCTTTGAAAGAAACCTTCACAGGGAGCCCTCTGATGAGTTAAGGTTTTGTCTTCTTTTCTTTCTTTGAAAGGAGGGACAGAAAGGGGACACAAAGGAGGGAACTTGCAGGCTAGTGATGGCAGAGTAGACCCTCAATAGGAGCAGAGCTTTACCCATAAAAATGTATTAAGGGCAACAAAAAGGGCTTAAACACCCTTTTTTTTTTTGGTAAAGAGATATTGGCACTGAGCTTACACAAACTGGTTTAGTACTTGGGGGCTCCTCAAAAATCATTCCTTCTTTGGCTTGTGTCCCCATCCAGAGGTTCCCCAAGGGATCTTGGTGTTTACCTCATGTACAGCATCACACACAAAAAGGAAAACACTCCTTTAAAGTACTGAAGTGGACAGTATTTCAAATGCAGGACAAACTTAATTTAACCCAACAGATAACAGAACAGATTCACACACAGTTGGATAACTCTCCTTTATCTGCCAGAAATCTGTCAGGCCTAACAGATTTATAACAGGCTACCCCATGGCACACATGTACATATACAGAGATACACAGACACACACACACACACACACACACACACACACACACGTGTGCCCTTTTTCCGTATTAGAGGAGGCATCCAGGGGGTGTCAGAGAGTCCTTCCTTTCCCATGAATCTCACTTCTGGGGATCTACACAGGCCCCTCTGGTCATAGTCCCAGTGAAGGGAAAGGTCTGGCTTGGCTCCTTCCCAACCTCAATGTTCTTGAGCTCTGGGTCCTCCAGCATCATCCAGGAGGCTGGGTACAGAGGCTCCACACTGCTCCCATCACTGGAGCTCAGGGATTCCCTCCTCTCCTCGGGCTGGGAAGGCACTACCAGGGCTATAAGCATCCTCTCCCCGCCCCAGGGTATCTTTTGAGTCACCAGAGCCTCTGTGTCCAACTGACTCATTTTCCTTCTCTGGTTCTCTCCACGTCTATCTGTCTGTCTGTCTGTCTAGTCTCCCTTTTAAAGGCCAAGTCCAAGGGCATAGAAATCAGTTGTCCTCCATGTGGAATCATCGGCTCTGCGATGTATCCAGGGCAAGGGGAGTTCATACGTTGTCAAAGAGAAATCCTTAATTCTAAGAACAACAGTCTTGCCTTCTTAACAAGGAATTAACCTTGTCAGGGGAAATCTCCCACCTCCTTAAGGAAATACCAGAAGGAGTCCAAGATGTCTCATCCCACTCCTCCTGGTGTACACTCTACATACATCAGCAGTAAGGACAAGCAAGGTATCATGGGGATCTCCAGGGGCAGATGCTGGAATGTTCACAGGCCAGACAGGGAGGTTACTTACAATCTCTAGTTTGCCTCCATTTCCTGTACAAAAAAGAGAGAATGAAGGCTCCAAATAAGTAATATTTCTAAAACACGATGTTAATACCGCCCCCTCCACCAGTTAAAAATCTTTCCATGTCTCCCTACTACCTCCAGGATAAAATACACAGTTCTGAGGTCTCAGCTGTGCATTGAAGGCTTCTGCAATCTGCCTCCCAGATTTTTTCAAGTCTTATTTCACACTGCCCTTCTTTGTGCACTGAATGTCCCAGTTGAATTGGTCTGCCAGCTCTTCCCCCGTGAAACTGTCCCTCCCTCACCTTGGTGCCATTGCAAAGGGGGTTCCATGCATGGCACTGACTGGCTCCCTCCTGGCTTTGAGCTCCGGGGATCTCTGTCTTCCTTCCAAACTCACGTGTTACCTCCTATTAGCTTTTCCTGATTCCCTCCCCCAGGTGACTGTAATTATTATTCATAATATTTATAGTATTATTAATTTTAATTATAATTCTATTGTTTGATCATTTCAGTTGTGCCTGACTCCTCATGACACCACTAAGGGTTTTCTTGGCAAAGACACTAAAATGGTTTGTCATTTCCTTCTCCAGCTCATTTTACAGAGGAGGAAACTGAGGCAAACAAGGCTAAGTGACTTGTCCAGGTCACACAGCTAGCATCTGAGGCCGGGTTTGATTTCAGGTCTTCCTGACTCCCAGGCTCCGCATTCTATCCAGTATACCACCTAGCTGCCCCTCAATGAATATCGGTATTATATATTATCATAAATAAATATTAGCAATATTAATAATAATAATCCTAGCATTTATACAGTCCTTTAAGGTTTGCATAATCTCACTTGGATCTCACAACAACCCAGTGAGATGGATGCTATATTTATCCCCATTTTACAGATGAAGAAACTGAGGCTGGGATGAAGTAACCTGCCAGGGGTCATTCATCTGCTCTCCCTCCTGAAAATTATACTATTTCATATATACATTGCATTTGCCTATCTGTGCACATATTAGGGGTCCTCCTCCTCCATGTCCCTGACACACCCCAGTAAAGGCAGGTGGGGATTGTCTTGTTGCTTGTGTTTCTATCCCTAGTGTGTACTTAATACAATGCTTGGAACAGAGTAAACACTCCATAGATGTGTCTTCATTCATTCGTTATCTGTGCACAAGTGGGGAATGTCCATGCCCCAGCTGAATGCAATCTGTTTTGTATTCCCGTATAGTGCCTGGTGCATAGTAGGTACTTAAGAAATATTTGCTTAATTGACCTTTTTTAAATAAATGAGGTGATAGTAATTTAGCATTTAAGCCACTCTTTGTTCAAATGTCTAGGTCCAGAAAAATGACATTCCTGATCTGGGGAGATGGGGCTGAGGTCATGGAAGCAGCTGTTGGGAGGAGGGAGGAGTCCCCAAGGAAGCCTGGCAAGGGGCATATTTTGCCCACATCTTCAAATGGGAAACAAGGGACAACCTGGCATGGATTCCTGGTCAATTTTCAGAGGAGGTTACCCGATGAATATTTAGAAATGTAAACACTTAACAAAGGAAGTCGGGGGAGGGTAAAGGAAGCAGGGGGCCGAGCCATGATGTTAAAAGCAGAAAATGGCACACTACCTCGTTTCTGTTTCCCTTAGGGACTCATAGATCTGGACAATGTGGGGGACCTAACATATCATGATTTCACAAAGCATATGCATGTACATATTCACATGTATGCACATGATTGTTAAATGGCATTTTAAGTCTCAGAAAGATTTTTATATACCTCTGCTCCTTGTAAGAACTGTGAAAGGTGGGTGCCCATTTCACATGTGAGCAAACTGAGGCTGACAGGCCAAATGACTTGCCCAGTGTCACATAGCCAGTACGTGTCAAGGGCAAAATTTGAACCTCAATTCCTTCCTGACTCCAAGTGTAGGTGTTATTACTTTTCCCCACTTTACAGATGAGGGAACTGGGGCTCAGATAGCCAGCTGACCAATGTCAAGGGGACTTAGATTCAAAGCTGGTCCCCTTCCTGACTCCAGGTCTAGCTTTGTGTGCCCCAATGCCCCGTTGGATGATGCTTCACAGGATCTTTGTGAACAAGAGAGGGAAAGGTAGGCTAGACAGAGGAGCTGAAAAGGGGGTTTGTAGCTGGCTGTCTACGCTTGCCCATCAATGGTGCACCAAGATTAGAGGCTGAGCCCAGGAGGGCTGGGTCCTCACACATCTTGTTGGCCTCACTGGGGGATGGGGAGGCCTTGAACCCATGGCTGTCAGACCGAATGGTGCGCCTCCACCTTCAGTGTCAGGGGAGAAACGGGATCATCGCTCCCTGGGGTGAGGATTACTGGCTTGGGAAAGGGGAGGGAGAGCTGGAAAGGAAGGAGGGGGCAGGAGTCCTGGGGGAGGGGGAGAGCAGCAGGGGCCATAGAATTGCAGAACCCTAGGGTGAGAAGGGATGGCCTAGGCCACCTGCTCTATCCCTTCCTAGCTTGAGGATTCCCTTTACAACCTTGTTATGTGTTTGTCCTTCGTTCTCGAAGAGGACCATGACATCTGGGAAATGACATGACTTGCAGTTGCCTCTGATTTGAGGGAGGGAGGGCTGTGCAAGGTCACCAGCCTCACTTTCTCCTCCAGAGCCACCTGGGACCAGAGACCAGATATTCGTCAGGATGACTGGAGATGGCCCAGGATGCAATGGGAGACAATCTACAGAACACATGGTCACCCTGAGCTGTAGGTGCCCACTAAACGCTGTCAGCTCCAACTCTGCTTAGCTCTAATCCAATCAAGCAATCAGTCTTACTAAGCACCTATTGTATGCAAAGCTGAACAGGGGGCCACCTCAGAGCCTGCCTCTGACTGATCCTGGCTGTGTGGCCCTGGGCAAAGCCCTGAGCTCAGAGCTGGCCTCAGATGTATCAGCTGATTGACCCTGGGCAAGTCTCTTAACCCCTGAATGCCTCAATTTCCTCAGTTGTAAAATGGGGATCATAGTGCGGCTGCCTTCCAGGGTTGTTGTGAGAGTACACGAGAGAATGTACATATTAGGAGCTTAATAATTGCTCCTGCCCTTCCTTTAGGCTTGAAATCCAGAGCTCTTCTCTCTATGTCTGTCTTCTGGTTATGATCCCTGTCCCAGGACCCAGAATTTAGGTTAGGACTAGAGCTGCAGTAGCGGGAAAGAGCTGAATTTAGTCGCAGGATGTGGGTTCAAATCCTCAGTCTGTCACTCACACCTGCTGTGAGGATACATAGGTGCTCTCTCCGCTAGGATGATCTTTCCCTCCCCTTGCAGGTCTGAATCTGCAATTCCTTAGTCACCCAGAGAGGAGTGGAGCCAGGTCCCGGACTCCAAATGCAGCACCCATCCTGGTGGGTCCTGGTGCTCCTCTGGGCCTCAGTTTCTTCATCTGTAAAATAGGTTGAGCGATGTTTGCTTTACCCACTTCTCACCAGAAAAATCTCCAGGGCTACAGATACAGATACAGGGGGCTATCAGGTCAACAGGTCAGAGCAGGCAGCGAGATTAGGGGCTGTAGCACAGTTCGCATTTGAACTCAGCTCCCTCCAGACACCGAGCCGGCCACTGGTAGAATCAGACACCTCCTGGTAGGAGGAGGGTAGGAGACCTGGGTTCGAATCCCAGCTCTGTCACTTCCTGTGTGACCCTGGACAAGTCATATAGTCCTCAGTTTCCCTCTATGTAAAATTAAGGGGTCGGGCTCCATGGCCTCCGAGGCCCCTTCCAGCTCCAGACTGAGGACCCTAGGATGAATGTAGTTACAGGGTGGGGCGGGCCTTGAGGACCAATCAGGCTGGGAGCACAGCTCGCTCCTGCCTCACTTTCCCCACAGGTGTGGCCCCTACTGAGCAATGCGCCCTTTGCCAGGAGTGGGGGAAGAAAGGGATACATGACGTCACCATAAGGGGCGTGGGCCTACGGGAATGGCAGGGTTGGGCTAGGGAGGTGCTGCCCCATCCCTCTGACGTCACGGCTAGGGGAGGGGTTTTGAGGGAATGGGAGGGTGGAGCGAGGGAAGCGTAGCCACACCCCATTCCTACGGACGACTCGCTAAGGGGCGGGGCTTGTAGGGTTGAGGGTTGAAAGAAGGCAAGCATAAGGGTACGAGAAGGCTTTCGTACTGTGGCCCCTCCCACCTCGTAAACGTCACCTCTCAGAGCGGGGCATAGAGGGAAGGGCTGAGCTAAGGTGATGTAGCCCCGCCCATGTTCCTGACGTCACTGACACGGCGGGGCATGGAGAGCAGTTTGAGTACAGAGAGGATTAAGAGGGAGATGTGGCACCGCCCACAAACGACTCCGTTCGGGGCGGGGCTTAGAGGTAAAGGGAAGTTGTGAAGGAGCGAGGAGGGAATCTCGCGAGAGAATCTCGCCCGCCCTTACAGGAAGTCCCTCCTCCTAGGGCCTTTCCTCCGTCCTCTGCCCGTTCCCCCTCTTCCTCTACCCGTTCCCCCTCTTCCTCTACAGAGGTCGTGCCCCGGAAGTGAAGCAGCCATGTTGCCCGGTGACCGCGGCATGAAGTAGGCGGCGGCGGCGGCTGTGTGAGGCGGCGTTCCCGGCGCCGGCCCCGTCTCCACCTCCGGTGCCGGCCCGGCGCGGGCAGCTCGCTGACGGCTCGCCGAGGCGCGGCTCCGCCACCCCCCGGACCCTCATGGCCGAGCCCGGCCGCAGCGCGGTGCTGGGTCTGTACCGGGCCCTGCTGCGCCGGGCCCACGGGCTGCGCCTTACCGACCGCGACTTCTACGTGGCGGCCGTGCGCCGAGAGTTCCGCCGCCCGCTGCCGCCCGGGGCCGGCCCGGACGCCGTGCGGAGGCAGCTGGAAAAGGGCCGGGTCTTCCTGCGCGGCGAGCGAGGCCGCCTGGTCTGAGGCCCGGCCGGCCACGATGCGCTGAGGAGCTCCAGGTGGGTCCGGCCGGGCCAGGGGGAGCGAAGGCGGATTAGGCGCCTGCTGTGTGCGCCGAGCGCTTGTTAACGACGAGGGAGGGAGGTGGGGGGGAAAGCACTGATGAAGCCCTTGCTGTGTTCTTGGTCCCGGCGGACCCGGCAGAGAAAGCCGAGGCTGCGTTCCGTGACCCCCCAGCCCAGAACAATGGCCTAAGGGGGGCGGACTGTGATTCCTGGGCCCCTGCCCGCCCCCGGGATGGTAATGGGCCCCCGCGGGGTGGGGTCCGGCCAGCACTGCCCCCGAATCTGGAGTACCCGGGTTCGCCCTTGACCCTCCGAGCCGCCCGCCCTTCTACTGCGCACACTTAGTCTCCGCCTTTTTTGAGGGTCGGCCCCGGGACTCTCCCACCCGGATCCAATCAGGGCCGGGGGGTTTGGTGCTCACCCGGAAACTGGCTGCGCCGGTGAGGCGATCTGTTTAAAGCAGTTCTTCCAGAACGTTGCACCTACTTCCCCGAAGACGTAGTGGTGTCCAGGTATGCCTGGGGGGGTGGGGCTGCTGGACCCCAGCTGTGAACTGAGAGCCCCGGGGGAAACGACTGGCCCGAGGTCACACGGCCCCGCAGGACCCCAATTCGAGCCGCTTAGAATTTGTGAATCGGTTTCTGCGTAGCTGGGGCTGCCCCAGGACCGCCATCAGTTGACAAGTGAAGCTGCTGAGGGCTTAGAAGTTAAATGAACAGGGACCACAGCTGTGGTTCAGGGGGGAGCAAGCCAGATTTGGAGTCGCTGCCCCTGGGCTTTGCTCGTTCGGTGGCCGGTGGACCAGTCACTTTACCTCCAGAACTTGTTTGCTTGGAATGGAGGGGATGGTACTTGTGCAGCCTCCCTCACTGGGAGCTTTGTAGACCTTCAGGTTTTGCAGAAATAGGAGTCATTTGTTCCGAGGTCACTCAGCTGGTCCCGGAATCCAGGATTCAAATTCAGCTTGACCTCGCATCCAGAGATTTTTCTGCCCTACAACACTCATTTACCTAAACCTTGCATTTCCTTTGCCTCTTGGATTGTTGTGATCTAGGGGTGCTGGGAACCCCGAAATGCAAGGGTACAGGGCAGGGGACTGCCTCAAGAATTCAGCCACTTCAGCCTTCTTTCAGTCCTAGACCAGGTTTATTGTGTTGCAAGTAGAAGTTAGTGGGATTCTAAGAATCTGCCCAATTTAATGGGAGCAGGATGGACACTTTTTGTATGGAAGGACTGGATGGGATTAAGGAGTGGCTAGTAATAAGTAATCTAGGTGGGCTGGGGTGGGCCAGATGCCTCGGGCCAACACCTGGGACTGGGACATGGGGGAAAGGCCTTTTGGAGTTCCATCATGAGCGTCCCATCAGCATGAGCACGTAGGTGAGTAAATGGCATCTGATAGCTCTTCTGTCTCTCTGGCATTTTAAAATTTCCAGGCTATTTTCCTTTTAACAAACCTGTGAGGTAGGTACACTTAATGAAAATAAGTGGGATAATTTGTGTAAATATCTCTTTAAACATTCAAGCCTGTGTAAGGGTGAGCTGTTATTATGACTTGGTGTTATTACATCCATTTAATCGGTGACAAAACAGATTAGGCATGTGGTCAGCTAAAGATCAGTATTTAGTACACATGCCTCTTAGAATCATAGTAGTGATGATAACAGGAGCAACTCAAACTTAGATAAGGCTGTTAGGTTTTATGAAGCACCTTTCCTAAAAAAGGCTGGCATTGCTTGGTAGTCAGGAAACATTTATTAAGTACTTGCTTTGTGCTGAGTCCTGGGGAAACACAAGAAAGGGCAGAAGATAGTTCCTGCCCCGAGGAGCTCATGCTCTGATGGGGGAGATAACAAGGAAAGAGATGTATAAACAAGCTACATGTGAAAATTAGGAAAGAGGGAAGGCCCTAGAATTAAGAGGGTTGGGAATGATTTCCCATTAAAAAGAAAAAAAGATGAGATTTTAGTTGGTACTGGAAGGAAGCCAGGGAAGGCAGAGGGCAGGGATGAGGAGGGAGAGGATTCCAGGTATGGCGGACAGCCAGAGAAAATGCTCAGAGTGGAGAGTTGGAGGGTATTGTTAGGCGCAAGGAGGCCAGTGTCACTGGAACCACGAGTAAGTTGGGGAGGGGATGGGGGCGGGGACAGGATTCGATGTTTGATTCCAGAGGTTATAGGGAGCCACAAGTTTATTGAATGGGGGGCGGGGAGGAGGAGACAGACATGGTCAGATCTTCGCTTTAGGAAAAATCACTCTAATAGCTGAATGAAGGATGGATCGGAGTGGGGAGAGATTGGAGTCAGGCAACCCCTGTCCCCCCCAAGGGATGAGGGTCTGCAACAGGGTGGGGGCCCTGTCAGGGTGATGGAGATTCTGGAGATGCTGCAAAGGTGAACTCTACAGGCCTGGGAAACTGCTTGGATATGGAGGGATGGGGGTTGGGAGAGACAGTGAGGAGTCTGGGATGGTTCTGAGGCTGTGAGTCTGAGGGTCAGGGAAGATGAGGGTGGGGATGGTTTTAAGAAGTCTGAAAGGCATTGGGAGATGTGAAATTGGAGGTCATCAGAGAGATTGGGGCAAGATAGATGGGTGATTAAATCCCAGAAAGCTGATGAGATGATTCCCCACATGGAGTAGTGGAAGAGTGGGAGAAGAGAAGAGGCCCCAGGGCAGAAGCCTTGGGGACACTGGGTTAGAGGGTAGATCTGGATGAGGATCCAGCCTAGGAGACTGGGAAGTGGCAGTCTGATTGTGTGCCTCCTTCCTGCGCTAAGAAATCCATCTCCAAGCATTTGTTAAGCTCTGGCCATGTGCTCAAGCTTTTGTGATTGGTCCTCTGGGACACAAAAACAAAACTATGTTCAAAGACAGTGGGACAGTTAACATTACCCATCTATACATATGTGGAAGTAAATAAAATGGCGAAATACTAGGTGGTTTGAGAAGGAGGAGATTGCTGTTGGGGGCTGGAGGGTTTCTATAAAAGGTGAGGGAGTGGCCAGCCTCTACACGGCACAGACAAAACAGAAATGGGGCCAGGATGCAGAAAGTTTTAAAAACCAAACAGGAGTTTGTATTCAGTGCTAGAAGCAAGAGGAAAGCATGGGAGTGACGTGGTCAGATCTGGATTTAAAGACAGATGATGGTGCCTTTGACAGATGGAGGTTTTGGAGCTTTGTGGTATCAGTGTGTGATTTTGAGGTAGCTCGGAGACAGTGAGTTTGAGATGTTTCATAGGTAATTGGTGATGTGGGGCCTGATGCTCGGGCAGGCTGGGGTTGGATGTGGATTTGGGAGTCATCCACATAGAAGATGAGTGTAGAGAGAGCAGGTGGCCAGCATAGAGCTTTGGGAAACACCCACAGTTGGGGGGCGTGATGGACCAGCCAAGGAAACTACAGAGTGGTCGGACAGTAAGGGGGGGTCAGGAGGACAAAGTGGCCCAGAGTCACCAGCCAGCCATGGCAGCAGCCATGAGGACCAGAAGGATGAAGACGTGGCCTGCCAGGGTCCTACCTAGTGTTTGGTGTGGAGAGTTGGTACCAAGTCCAGTTTTGTGTCTCTTAGGAGCAGAGTCATCTTGGCTGACTGTACTATCTTGTCTCTACTTCCGGTTAATAATTCCCAAGCTCTTCACCTCCTAGAGGTTGAAGGAAAGAAAGCCCTTTGTACTTTCCCAGCTTTGTGGTCGAGTCAGGAACTTAAGGCCTAAAGGGAGGCAGGCTTCTCTAATGGCGATCAGAAAACAACAAAGAAAACCAAAGAGATTTTAAAAAAATCAGCTGAAATCAAAAGGGGTCAAAGTGAAGATACAGGGGGAAAATACTCTGAACGGCTGATACTGCTTAAGTCCCAAAGCGATTCAGTGGAAAGAGAAATGTCAGTATCCCAGTGACAGATCCACCTTAAAGGACAAATTCCCTATGAAAGGAATGAAGCGAGATTAACTCTGGTAAGAACACCCCAAGGCCCAGGATGAGAAGAATTTATAGAAAGCAAACAGGGGCGGGAGAGGGGGAAGTGGAGAGAGGCCTGGCTTTGGACTTGGGCACTTGGCATCTATCGCTTGGCTGTGACAAGGCAACCCCCGGGCATCCATTCTCTCTTCTGGCCTCAGCTTCATCAATCTATAAAATGGAGGGTGGTGTTTTGTAAAACCACATAAAAGTAAGCTCAGGGTCACAGCACATACATAGATCAGAACACACTTGGTGACCTCCGACCTATCTGGGGGTGGGGGGAGAAGTGCCTTTCAGAGTTACAGTAGCAACTGGTTAATCTCTGGAAGAGTCTTTTCAGTGCCCGGAACAGAACACAGAGGTAGCATGGCCCAGTGGAAAGAACCTAGAGTCACGGCCTGATTTGGCCACTTTATTAGCTGTGTATGAGGTCTTGGGCAAGTCAGACAACCTCTGAGTGTCTACTTCCTGAGGGTTGGGAAGGAAGTAGTTCCCTGGGTGCTGGCTCCCTGATGCCCAGGGCATTTTAACATCTATTGCAGTGAAGGTCATCCGTGAGCAGAGCTACAGACTGGCTCTTGTGATCAAGACTGGAGCCTAGTCTGATTTCTTGTGTCCTCTTTAGGTTAAACACACTCAGTTCCATTTCTGTGTCAGTAAAGTGGGGAAAATGCCACCCATCCATCTGCTGCCTTGTGAGCCACGGTGGGCACAGCATTCCTTAGGGAGTTAGCTAGCAAAGCCCTCTCATAGTAGGATCGATTGTGCTGAATGTACTGCTAACCAGATCCTGAGGCCCAGAGCCTAGGCGTGCAGTGGTGCGGCAGGGTTTGTCCTATTTCCTGACTGTATCTTGTCGAGGGATGCCATCATCCAAAGGAATTTTACTGATGATGTGGGCTCTGTCACTACCAACTCATATTCATGGACAAGTTGGAGAGGTGAAATGACTTTGCCATGGCCACAGCGCCGGAGGCACTCAAATTCAGGCTGGCGCTCTGCTCTCTACACCAAGCCTGGCCTCCATACCCACAGGCAGCTCAGGGAAACTGAGTCTCCCGGGGAGTCACTGCTCGGTGTGTACCAGGGTCTACCCTAGAAGCAGGGGGCTCTCTGCCCTGTGCTGAAATCACAGATCTCCCTCCCTCCTTCACAGGGGGTTACTAGTAAGAGGTCCGACACCATGACTGAACATGGCAATAACCCTTGTACTGACTCTCACTGGATTGGTGGGGAGAAAGTGCTTTAAAGATAACTCCCTCCTGGGGACTTGATAAGCTTCCACCATACTTTGTTTGGACTGTGTGCTCCCCATCCCCCCATTGCTGCCCTCTGCTTCCCTGCTGCCCCCATCTGCTATTCCCTGACGTTGGGTAATAGCAGGGGGTGAAGGGTAAGTCTAGCCTCTAGCCCAGACTGAATAGGTTGGAGAGTATTATTGTCCACTTGTGGTCTGGCCAGCCAAGTTTACTGAGGATCTCCTGGGCATGTGACCTTTTATTCATCAGCGAAATTCCTGTACAAATAGGATGTTTTCATAGTACTCTACTGTTGCGCCTTTCAGCTTAGTGTTTCCCAGGTTTCAGTCCCTGTGTGGCTAGTAGTCACAGTCCCATTTTATACCTGGAGAAACAGGTAAGTAACTTGCCTGAAATTACAGCGACTTGCTTCCCCAGATCCGCATCTAGATTTTAGGTCATTGGTAGTTCCAAAGGTCATGCAGCCTGGCTTCTTCCTTCCTGGCCCTCCTTATAGCGTCATAGTAATTCTTTGAGATAGTCCATAATAATTAGGCATAAATTTGTCCCAACTAGGAAAGGGTGAATCATATTTTTGACTTTTCAGCTCTCCAGTTGGACTTGTGAAACTTCCTCCTTCTAGTCACCAGATGTTTGCAATCTTATCTAACCCAAAGTTATGGGGGTGTTCTGAGCAGGAAGAGTTCTTTAACAAGCCTGGCCTGCTTTCTTTGGGTTTTAAGCACAGGCCTGCATTAAAATTCAAGTGTCAGGAGGCTCCTCTCATCCCAGATAGGGAGGGAGAAATGTAACCCAGAGGCTAAATCCGTGGTTGCTAACTCTTAGGAAGCTAAGTGGTCACAAGATGTGGGTAGGCTGGAGGATTTGTTCTTATCAGAGATTCTTTCCTCCTCAACCCCAGGAAATGGGACCAGGAGAATCTCTCTCTAGGTTTCTTTGTAGTTGGGGGACAGTGCCCCCCAGTTACGGCATCTGAGTTTCCAGGATAAGACCCAGGCAGTGAGCAGGAGTGTTCTGGTGCTCTCTGTTGCAAATCTCATAAATGAAGTAGTTTCTTTTTGAGGGGGAAAAAAATCCTATAGTTTGTAGGCAGTGAGAATTCAGACTTGGAAGCTAGTAGAGTTGTATTGTCACATACATTTCAGCTGAGTTTGAGTTGTCCAGGCAGGCTCTAATGGGTGGGGAGGGCTTAGAGGCCCAGTAACTGTATGGAAATTCTCCCCTGACCTGCAAGGTAAAAATAGCCCCAGTTGGCCCTGCTCCTCGGGGCTATAGCCAAGAAGGCACATATTTGAGAGTGCCTTGGGAGGCTTCCAGGCTCATGTCCAGCCCTGCCACATTCAGCAGAAGGCAGAGAAGATTAAAGGCCCTTTTCTTCTCCTGCGGCATCTGACTTCGCCCTCAAATGTTGGGATATTATGGGAGAAGAGAGTGTTGGCAGCAGAGTAGACAGGCATTTATAAGTACCTGCTGTGTTCCAGGCCCTGGGCTAAGCACTGGGAATATACCCACAAGCAAAACAATCCCTGCCCTCAAGGAGCTTCCCTTCTCATGGAATGGAGAAGACTGTTGAGCATGAACATGGGTGTGAAAGTCTGCACCGATGGTAATCTCCCAGGTGCTGCACAGTCTAGAAGTGATTGGCCTTCCCTTGGGGCTGGCAAACAGCTGGGAGTCACGGAGTGTGTGAGCCACAAGGAGAGCAGAATTCTGCCCTGAGCTCAGACAACATCACTTCAGAATGAGGGCTTGTTTGGGAAGCATCCTGACCAGTCATGCCCAAGTAGTGATCATGGGACTGGTGACTGTCCCTGGTGAACCCAAGGCCCCTAGAGACCTGAGAACAGGAACTGGGCTGAACTTGAATGTCATAAAGTTTGTTTTTTGCCAGGGCATGGGTTTCTTTTTCCAGTTAACTCCAGCTAAGTCTCTCTGTGGAAGAATTTACTTTGATCATTATCAGATATACACATGGTTATCCTCACCAGAGCATTGTGTATCGTCTTTCTCGCCCGTACACTTTTCCCCCAAGAACAAATGTCTCGTAATCCAAAAGCCCGAATGCTGCGAGTGCCCAGAGAGGATTTTTGGCATGCTTTGGCTTTTTTATGTCTCTTACACATTTGACCTTATCTTGCCTTCTGTGCCAGTGTAATTGGCCCAGCCTATGCTGGAGGCAGAAGTAACCGCACAGCCAGGTGCTTGATGGAATGGGGTAGCCTACACCTCAGGAGACAAGAAAGGGTCTTCTGGGAATTAGATAAGTTTCACGTAAAGATCCCAGATGTGCTCATTCTCACCCCGGCCCTCACCTTGCCAGCCTTGTCATAAGGCCCAGTTATCTGCCTCTGGAGGAGACAGGGTGAGTGAGGCAAGAGACTTGGGCTGGCTGGGAACTGGATAGTGCCCATGTGGTCTGTGCAGAAGTCTAAGGACAGGCAGGAGGCAGCTGGCCCTCTGGGTTGGTCATGACAAAGTCAGAAGGTTGGTGGGGAAGGCCTGAGCAGAAACAGCAGCCTGGGATGTCAGGAGAGAGTGCGGGTCTTGTACTTACTGGTAGTTATGTGTGTTGTCTTCTTCTCTTAACCCGCAGGGGAGCCATGGCAGGGACTGGCGAGCGCCAGGGAAAAGGCAAGAAGGATGACAACGGCATCGGCACCGCCATCGATTTTGTGCTGTCCAACGCCCGGCTGGTGCTGGGCGTGGGCGGAGCCGCCATGCTGGGGATTGCCACCTTGGCTGTCAAACGGGTGAGTGAGGCCCAGTCAGAGGTTGGCACTGACTTCAGGATCCTCCCTATGGAGATTCAGATCCCTCCACAGCCTGGAGCTGCTTTGCTTTTCTAAACCTATCATATCATTCTTTGTCCTTGATAACAAACAAAGGGACTGTCCTGAGCTCTCCTGCCTTCCACACCTACCATTTCTCTCCATTCTTGCCTGCTGAATTCCTCCCTGTCCTGGGAAAGCATCCCTTCTATAGGTGCCTTCCTGGGGAAGGTAGAGATGGCCTTCTCTCTGGGATCCCCCATGGTTCTTTGTTCAGAATCTTTCTAATAAGTGGTCACATATTGTTGTGTTTTATGGTATCCGTTGGCATGTTGGTGCCCTAGACTGCAAGGACCACGAGGTACCGTGAGGAATCCCTCTTTACTTTGTTCTGCCACGGTGCTTAGCCCGCAGTAGGAATTTAACTAAATGTCAAACAAGTGAGGAATAGTGCATGCTCTGAGTGCCCTGGTTGTTTACCCTCCTTCCTCTCCTCACATTTGGTGTGGATATTGTAGATGTACGACCGGGCAATCAGTGCCCCCAGCAGCCCCACCCGCCTGAGCCATTCAGGGAAAAGAAGCTGGGAGGAGCCAAGCTGGATGGGATCCTCACGGTTACTGCAGCAGGACATGAAGACCAGTTTGAGCAGGTCCCTGCAGACTCTGCCCACTGACCCCTCAGCCTTTGACGCAGGTGAGAGTCGGCTGTGCTCTGGTCCCATCTCCGCCCTACTCTGCTCATCCTGCAGAACCCTTCCTTGGCGTGGAGGCAGTTGCCTGCTGGATCCCAGGGGTGGATAAAGTGGACTAGTGCTAACGGGGGTTCTAATGTGAATTTGTTTGCCTTCCTTGGCAGATGGGTTCTGCCCCCGTAGACCCAAACCAGCCACCAAGAAGAGCCAGGTAGACTTGAAGAAGTCACGGCTCCGCCTGTCCCTGCAGGAGAAGCTGTTTGCTTATTATCGGAACCGGGCAGCAATCCCCCCTGGAGAGCAGGCCCGGGCCAAGCAGACGGCCGTGGACATATGTGCCGAGCTGCGGAGCTTCCTCCGAGCCAAGCTGCCTGACATGCCGTTGCGAGACATGTATCTGAGTGGCAGCCTTTATGATGACTTGCAGGTAATGGTCTTCTCACTGAGGAAGCAGTTTCTGACCATGGCCTGTCCTGATGGTCCTGGTCATTCAGACCAAAGATGTCTCAGGCTTGGGAGAGAATCCTTCTGGGACAGCATTATGCCCCCCTCCCCCAACTCTCTTTTATTTGGGGCTTTTAAATCAGTTCAGCAAACCATTATTGAGAGTTTTCTGTGTGTAAGACCATAGGTTAGGTCCCGAGGAAGCTACTGAGGTAAGAGGTAGATATTGTGTGCATGTGTGTGACAGTGGGCTGGCCTTGGCTGCATTTAGGGCTGAGTGGTGAGGGATACTCGTTCCTCTCTATCTGGGTCAGACAGAGTCTTTGGTGTGCAGATAAGACTGGCCCAGTGAGGAGGCTTGTAGGGTGAGGTGAGGAAGGCCAGCACTGGGCAGGACCAGAGGGCCCCCTCCCATCCTCTCATGTGCCCCCTCAGTGCCCTCTGGGACCAGGCATTCCACTCTTAGCAGGTAGCGGCCATGAAGACTGGTCTGGGCAGGAGGCAGCCAAGTTTCTTTGACTCTGTGTGTGGGGAGGTTTCAGCATCATGCCCTTTTTTACTGTGTGCCTTCTCTTGACAGGTCGTGACTGCTGACCACATTCAGCTCATCGTGCCTCTGGTCTTGGAGCAGAACCTGTGGTCCTGCATCCCTGGGGAGGACACCATCATGAATGTCCCCGGCTTCTTCCTGGTACGTCGTGAGAACCCAGAGTACTTCCCCCGGGGCAGCAGTTACTGGGACCGCTGTGTTGTTGGCGGTTACCTCTCGCCCAAGGCTGTGGCAGAGACATTTGAGAAGGTTGTGGCAGGCTCCATTAACTGGCCAGCCATTGGGTCCCTCTTGGACTGCGTGATCCGCCCAGCTCCACCCCCTGAGGCCTTGACGCTGGAAGTGCAGTATGAGCAAAACCGGCGCCTCGTCATTGACTTTCTACCTTCAGTGACCCTCGGGGACACGGTCCTTGTGGCCAGGCCCCACCGGCTGGCCCAGTATGATAACCTGTGGAGGCTGAGCCTGCGGCCTGCAGAGACTGCCCGCCTCCGGGCGCTAGACCAGGGCGATGGGGGCTGTCGAGCGCTGTGCCTCAAGATCCTCAAGGCTATATGCAAGTCTAGCCCAGCCTTGGGCCACCTCACTGCCAGTCAGCTTACCAATGTCATTCTCCACTTGGCCCAAGAGGAGACTGACTGGTCTCAGGACATGCTTGCTGACCGCTTTCTGCAGGCGCTCAGGGCCTTGATTGGCTACTTGGAGGCTGGAGTCCTGCCTAGTGCCCTGAACCCCAAAGTGAACCTATTTTCAGAGCTTACCCCTGGAGAAATAGATGAATTGGGGTACACCCTTTATTGCTCATTGTCTGAGCCAGAGGTCCTGCTGCAGACGTAATGGAGGGGAAAGCCGTGATGGGTGTTAGGTGATCAGGCCTCGGAGGTGGTCAGAAACACCCTCCAGGCTCTGTGAGGCGGTCCCTCGTTGGGCTCCTTGGTGCCTCCAGTCTTGCTGGTCATCGCCTGGGTCGCTACCTGCCAGCTAGAATGGCCTTTTCTTGCCCTCCTCTCCTTTTTTTTCTCTCTCACCAAGCACTGTGCCCCCAGTTTTTTTCACTGTTCCTCCAGTGAGGCCAACTTCCCTAAAGTGCATCGGGTGGGGGGGACGGGGATGGACCAAGCTGCTAAGTTACTTGGTGACTTGTGTCCAGTTCACCCCTTCAGCTGCCCAACCTGGCCCTGCTTTTAACCTTGTGTGTGTCTTATCGTTGCCTCTTTGTCCCTCTGGTTCCTTTCCCTGGAACACATCAGCTTGATCAAAATACTGTTTGATTAAGTGAATGTTGATGAAATGCATTCTGCATGGCCAGGGAGTACCTGGGGTCTGTGGGGTGGGTGTTGGGGCTTGCCCAGGAGCTATCCTCCTGGCTGCAGAGGCAGAAGGCCAGCAGGGTTGGAGGTGGACCTGCCCCTCCTATCACCTCTCTCATGGGAAGGGATGGCTCTGGAAATTGGGTTCCAGGGTCCCAGAGAGGGTGGAGCAAGTGGGCAGGAGAGGAGCCTTGAGGTACAGATTGAGCTTGCTGCCTTGGTGGCCTGTGGTAATGATCTCCTCCGTTGCTGTCCAGGGCAACCTTATCACTTCTCTGGAGTTGACCTTGACCAAGAGGGCTTCGGAAGAGGTTGGAAGGAGGGTCGTAGGCAGCTCGGGCGTCACGTCACTGGGCTGGCCACATCTTCCTGGCCTTGCTATCTATAGCATTCTAGCTGTGGCCAACGATGTAGCGGGTGGCTGGTGGGAGGCCAGACTGCTTGCTGCTGGTGCCTTAACGGGGCACCCAGAGAACCCCTCTTGGCTTCATGTTAGCTCTGTGTCCCTTTCTTAGCATTTTGTCTCAGCAGGGGCCAGGCCTGCCTCTTTGAGGCTTCAGAGGCTGCCAGAACACGCATATGCCTTCCCTTTGTCCTGTATACCTGTCAGATAGCACCTGGGGGAAAAAGGAGGACCTTGGGGGGCCAGATGATGGGGGAAGGGGAAAAGACTCTCCCCCCCTTGCTGCCTGCTGCTACAAATGCACTATTTATTGCAATGTAAAGTCATTCTGGGAGCGGGGGTGGGGGGGGGTGGGGAGTTTAATACATACTGTCCTGTCTTACTGTTTTCTGTTTCTTTTTCTGTTTATGGTAAGGGGCTATTGCTGGCCCTACCTCTGGCCTGTTTACCCAGTATTTTGTATTCCCACTGCCAAATCGGAGTGTTTTGCTTCGCTTTCTCTACCTCCCCACTCAGTGAGATTCTTGTGCAGCTTGGTAGCCATCTTTACCTTGTACTTTAATGGTAAAATGGTCCACATGAGACTAGGTCCTCAGTTTCCTCCTGAATTTGTGTATTTGTCATGCTCTAGGAAGTGAAGTTCTAGGGGCCCCTTCTGAGAATCCCCACCTCTTACCCTCTATTTCCTCTTGAGGATGGGTGCTTTTCCTTTTTGGAGGGAGGGGTTGGAGAGATTGTGTGTCTGTATGGCATTCTGATTGCTCCTGAGGGATGGGGAGGATGAGAACACACCTTCCTCTGGGACACTGGAGAGATCCACCTGGTTAAGGTTTCCCTCTAGCCTGCTTCTCCAAACCAGATGTATATCATTAGCACTTCAGTATTAAATACAGAGCTTAAAAAGCAAAACAAACCAGTAAGACTGGGTCCCAGGGTCTCTGATGAAGTAAATACGTTTCTCAAGAGGAGAAAAGTGTGTGAATGTGAACCTCTTCATTGAATTAGGAAGAATTATCCCAATATATCTTCGGATTCAGACAGGCTGATCTTGCCATACAATGAGGGGATGTCAGGGGATCAAAAAGAAGTATGGCCCCGGATAATGGTTCTGTTGGACATGAAGCTCTTGGCTGATGAAGGGGGCAGGTAGCAGAACTCCAGTGTTGGGGGAAAGGCGAGGTGCTGCCTTCCCTTCAGTAAGTGAGTCCCCACATGGGTTTTATGTAAGTAACAGCTGATGTAGGAAATTTCTTTCCTGGCACAAGCCCCTCTCCAAGTTCATTTGGCCTGACTTCATATCTCAGAAACCAAATCAGACTGAGGTTTTGGGGTTCTTCCTTGTCCCCAACCCCCAGAAATAAATTGAAGGTAACAGTGGGTATTTTCCCCTAACCCCTATGTTTGCTTGGGGCATTTTTATCATTAAAGGAAAGAAGTAGAAGGGATGGTCCTTATCCACCAATCCCCTGGCCTGGTTCTTTTTGCTTCCTTTGATGCTTCTATTGCTGCTTGCAAAGATGGAGTGGGTCCTGGCAAGGGAGCCAATGGGTCCAGTGGGCATCCGGGAAGGAGGACTGAAGGTAGAGAACCCTGCCCTAAAACTGGCCTGGGAGCCATGGCTGGGAGCAGGATGTGCCAGGCTTCCCAGCGTGTAGCAGGCGCGCCCACCACTGCTCTGCCATGGGGATGCAGCCCTCAAAGGGCCTAGTGATGGCAACTGAGCGGAGCATGAGGACAGCAGTCCCCAGAGTGGTGGGATTGTCTCCTTGGTCCCGTTTCTGGAATCTGGTTTGCCCTGTGACCTGCAGGGCTTTAGACCAAGCTTACAAACTGCCTTTTGCTCTGTCGAGTGCAGTGTATGCAGTGTTCTTGATCCACAAACACGTCTGGGCTGGTTGACAGGTGACCTGGGTGGATGTGTGTGTAGGGGGGAGGTGTCTGGGTAGGTTCTCAGTCCTGCTGGGCAGGCTGCCCAGCACAACCTGCTTCTTGTCTTATCTCTTCCCCTAAAACAAGACTAAGGGAATTGACCTATGAAAGAGTGGGAACATAAAATAAAAACAAATCCTTCGCACCAGCTTTGGCTTTTGTGTTGGTGTAGATCAAACCTATTTTCTCAATGGACTGCCATGTCTGGAGGCTGCTGGTAAGAGTGGCACAGGTTCCTCTGTGGCCTACCATCTGAGGGTCTCGCCTTTCACCCAGGAGGTGTTTGAGATACTCCACTGAGGCCTTCAGGACTAGGCAGGTGACTTCGGTGTCCCCATTCTTTCCCTTTGGAGCTTAAAAACTGAGTTGGCGACAAGGAGAGAACCCCTTTACTTGGCCATCCTCAGTGATCATTTTTCCACTAGGACTCATATACTTTCTGTGGCTCCTGTTCCTGAAGTAGGCATGGTTTTTCATGTTTCAGGCTGTGTGTGTCTGCACACTGAATGGTTGTTCTTCATGTTGATTTCATTCACCCATCCCCCACCAAAACACACACACACACACACACTCACTCACTCACTCTCTCAGATTCTCTCACAAGGGATTAATGTTAAAATGGAACGGTCCTTTGGATTTGGCTTGGAGCACCTCCTATGCATGGAGGTCTTAGAATCATGCTCTGAAGTGCCCCAAGTAAAACCCATAGACCCACAAAGGAAATCAAGTATGTTGAAACATCAGAACACTTTAAAACATCCCTGGACTCCAGGTTCGCAACAAGACCAGAGGATGCCCAAGATACCCACTTGCTTCCTAACTGGGGATACGGATTGCTGTTTGCCAGGAAAAGCTGATGAATACACTGAAGAAACCCAGAAAGTGCATGCAGCAATCCATGGCTGTTGCCCCTTCCATCTACTCCCACCCTGGCGTGCCATTTTCAGTCTGAATGAGCTGACTCCAGCTTGAGTCCAGATTTGCAGAGAGCACTGCAGGCCATTTAGGCACAAGAAGGCACTTTTAGTCCAATGTCCTTATTTTACATAGAAGGAAATGGGGGCCCAGAGACTGACTAGTTGATGTCACATGCACAGGGGCATTTGGTAAAGCCAGGATTTGTACCTGGAGCCATTTTACTTTACCCTCTGGTACATGGTTTCCAAGATGGAAGTTTGTTCTTAAGATTCAGAGCTGGGAGAGATCTTTGAGGTCATGGAGCCCCAACCTCCCCATTTTATATCCAGTCACTGTCACTTGGGAAACAAAAGGTAGGATTTGAACCCATGTCCCTTAACTATACAAGGGGTGAGCAGTGTCTTCACTCCTCTCTCTCTCCACTCTAACCCTTTAGTTCAGGGCTTGACATATCCATGGAATCTCAATAAAGATCTAATTAAGGGGATTCTGGCATGGTTTGTTCCCCTTAATTCTTTTCAGTCTCAGGTGAGGGCAGGTACAGTCAGCTGTTGTATTATATTGTAAGGGGGTAGGGTCATGTACCAAGTTATTAGCAGGTCTAGGAAACAGGCCAGGATGGCTCATGGGCTTTTTGAGCCAAAGGGGAATTTTGAAGTCACCTAGTTCAACCCCCATATTTTACAGATGAAGAAATTGGCCCAGGGAGGGAAAGTGACTGTTAGCTTATGGGATTTGCAGTCATCAGGGCCCACCTCATTTGGCAGGAACAAACAGACCCAGAGAAGATGAAGCGATTCTCCAGGATTCAGGGCTGGCAGGGCCTCAGAGGTCATTTGATCATCCAGAGGAAGGTGACTTGCCAGGGGCACAGTGGTGGGATCTGAACCCACCTCCTGGCACTGACTCCAGGCTGCCTCTTACTGGTAGAAGAAATGGTATCTGAACCTGGGTTCATAGGGTTTTAGGATGGGGGGGCAACGACACCTGAGAGATCACCTAAGGCCCATTTTTCAGAGGGGGAAACATGCCCCCAAGGAATGAAGCAATGGCTCCAGGTCATAGGTAGCAAACAGCAGAGCAGAAATGGAAATCTAGAGTAGGTTCTCACCCCCCTGGACCACTTCTGGCCTTGGGTAAATCCTGTCTACTCCCTCAGCCTCTGGTTTCTTAATTTGTTCCAAAAGGGGAAGAGGGTAGAGTCTGCACACTCTGGGCAAGTGAACTTGACATGTTTCTGGCAAAGTTTGAGACTTACTGAAGAGATGGGTCTTGGAATGCAGGCACCACTTCTCTAGTTTCCAGCAAAGTATTTGACAGTTGTTGGTACTGGCCTCGTGGACTAGATGGAGAGAGATAAAGGCGAGACTATAATTGGGGGATTCGAAGTGGGTGGCTGATTCTAGCTTGGTAAGGGAGCATCCCGGAGCCCTTTTAAGGCCCTAGGCTGATTATTTTTATCTGTGAGCTGGCTGTTTGCAGATGGCAAAGATAACAATGAGCTGACATGCCTCTCTGAAGACCTCAACAGCTTTGGATGATGGGCCAAATGTAGTGAATCGTAGTGAACAGGGATTAAAAGGCCCACATTTAGACCACTGCACAAGGACAGGAGGGATGGCAGGCATGCCTAGATGGTCGCTGTGCAAACAATCTGGGCCTTTTTGGGAGCATGAGTCAACAGTAAGATGCGGCTGCCTTTAAAAAAGCTCTCTGAAAATGATGGCATTCATGAAGAGAGGCGTCATGTGAAGGACCAGGGAGGGGACAGTCCTGCCTGCCGTCTTTCATTCTACCAGCTACACCTGGGGCATCCATTTTTTTTTTTTAAAGAGCATTTGGCAAACTGGATTACATGCAGAAGAGAGTGGCCAGGATAACATGCCAAACAGAGATCAGTTGGTAGGACCAGGGAGTGTTTAGCCTGAAGAAGAGGTGGGGACAGGGATTGGGCGGGGGCGGGGAGGAAAAAGGAGAGGACCTGATGGGCTGTCAGTGGAAGAGAGGTCAAATTTGCTCTGGTCCCAGAGGGTGGAACTAGGAGCCACGAGTAGAGGCTGCATGGCAGGGAAGCAGATCTCTCGGCTCAAGACGTTCTAACAATTCCAGGATCACGATTCGAGAGTTGCAAGAGTCCATCCTTGGCCATCTAATCCAAGCTACCCCTTAAGCCCCTCTGGCGCTTGAAGGCCCCGGTTTTTGTCTTTGTTTCTATCCCCGGAGCTGCTCCGTGGTGTTTAATCGAATCGGTTTCTGCTTTGGGGCGGGAGGTTTTGGGGAAATCTCAATCTCCCTCCCTGAAGCTTCTTCCCCCCACTTCCCATTAATGTTTCGTTCTAAGGGACACCCCCTAAAACAAGACAAGAAGACCCACGTCCTCCTACCCTCTAACCTTGCTCTTCTCCTCCTGGGGCACTATCCCACCCCGCCCCCAGACCGCCCCTCCCTCTCTGCACACTTAACTCATATGCCCCCCGGGAGCCAATTAGCTTTTTTTGGTCTTGGAATCAATAACTGGGGTGGGGGTGGGGGGTGTCACCATCCCCCGGGGACGTTTTTGAGCCTCCCCACTTGAGCTTCCGTGAGAAGCTGGTTTTTTGGAACCCAGTGGGCGTACACGTTGATATTGATCTCTCTTCAATTTCACCCAAAGTGATCAATGCACCTTCCCTATCAGAGTTGGAAGAGCACCTGATGGGTGGACGTCCCGCTGAGTCCATTAAGGGGACAAGGCTCTCCCCCGCCCCGCCACCCCCAAGGAGGGGCGCCCCAAACTAGAAGGGGCTGTCTCGGCAGGTAGTGAGCTCCTCACCGCTGCAGCTACGGGGGAAGGAGCACTCGCCAGATACGGAGCTAGAGAACCAAGGCTCAAAGAGCAGCCACCTTTGACGGCGTAGCGTGCAGGTCACGTGCCAGGGCCTCAGTTTCCTCCCCTGTAATAAGTTCGGGAGCTGGGCCAGGTGGCTCTCGGTGCCCTTCTTAGCTCTGAGTCCTTGCCCCCGGGCTGCAGGAGGGAGGTGGGGGTCCCCTCTAGTTCTGAGATGCCGCAATGCTAGGCGACCTCCGGCAGACGCTTGCCCTCTCTGGGCCTCCGCCGCCAGTCTCCAGAGAGGGCGGGGCTTCGGAAGGAGAAGGGGGTGGGGGACGGGCAACCAGGTTTCGAAGCGGCCCCGGGATCGAGTAGCTGCTGGGTGGGGCCAGAACCCAGAACTAGCCAGGACGCGACGGCACCGGGGTGGGAGGGGGCGAGTGCTGCCATCGACCACCCGCCGGAGTCATCCCCGACGCCACTGCCCGCCAGGCGCGATCACCATCCCGCGCCCGCCACCTCCTTCCAAACCTTCCAAACCCGGCTGTCGTCCGGCTCTGGGCCAATAGGAGCTCGAGCTAGGCGTGAGTCATCCATCTTGGGCCAATCAGCGCTGTGCCCTAGCACACTCCCCGCCTCCGTTCGTCAAGTCTCGCGCGATTTCCGAGTTTCCTCGGGACTCCGTCTAGACGCAAACCATCCCCGCATAAAAGAAAGGTTTTCACGCTCTGCCTCCTCAGCCCCGCCCCGCCCCGCCCCCGTGTCCGGATTTGGGAGTGATGCGACCCGCGTCTTAGGTCCTTCCGCGAGCAGGGGGGTGGGGTGGTTGTAAAAGTAGTTCCTGCCATTCCGCCGGCTTTCGGGAGGTTTTTAAAGGCATCCGTCTCATCCTTTTCTTTGGCAGCCGAGAATCGTAGCCGGAGCTGGAGCAAGAAGAGGACAGAGAGAAGTATAGCGTCAAACGCCCGGGAGGGGACATCACGTGACACCGGCGGAAGGATACCTATGCTGGTGAAGGGAAACGCGTCACCGATCGCGCGGAGTATAAGAGGTTGGAGCCGGACGCCGCCGCCATTTTCACGCCCGTCTAATCAGAGAGTAGTGTGGTGCTGTTGTGCTCGCCACCCTCTCCTGCCCTAGCTCGGCTAGCTCCGACGCCCGCCATGGCGTTCTAGAGGCGGCAGTGCCTGCGGCAGCATCGGCCCTTGCAGCGGCGGCGGCAGCAGCTCCGGGCTCTGCAGCGGCAAACTCGAGCGGCGAAGCCATGGCGTGAGTGGGGGATGGGCGGAGGGAGGGGCGAGGCCCAGGGACTGCGGCGGGGGGGAGGGGGCATTTAGTCGTCCTTTAGGCGTATTTGTAAGTGAACAATATAACAGCTTATTTCTGCCCTCGTGGTGCTTTAAAATCCCTTTTCGGGGAAAGCGCGGAGTGCCCCCCCACCCAAGGGTACGGATCTAAGTTTCTGTACCGGCTCCCCCCACCCTTGGTGGGAAAATGAGGAAAGTGGGGTTTCCTCCCCTGGAGGGAGGGGCCAGTCGGCCGGGCGTGCCGCCCACCCCCAACGTGGCAGACAAGAGTCCCCGGTGGGAGGAAAGATGGCGGACGCTTCCGCGTCGGGGGGCGGGGGGACGCGGAGGGGCCGCGGCGCGGGGTGTGAGTCACCCCCTTCGGGCCTCCCGCGGGGCGGGGTGGGGGCGGGGCGACGCCGCTGGCCATATATGGGCAGGAGGCGGAAGAGGCGCCTTCCGCATGCGCCCTGACTTCCTGGAAGCGCCCTGGGGGAGGGGGAGGGGAATGGGGGGTGGGAGGGGTCCCTGCCGGGGGTCTCACGTGCCCGGGGGGGGGGGGGCTCTTCCAGGTTTTTCAAGGCATCTAGCAGCAGCATTGCTGTCAGCCACGACAAAGACACCCGCGACTCTGCATTCCTCCAACTGACGAAAGCCCCGCGACATGACGGAGATGAGCTTCCTGAGCAGCGACATGTTGTGGGGGGACTTGCTGTCCCCCTTCAACCCGTCGGGTTTGGGGGCTGAGGAGGGTCTGAGCCCCTTAGATGACTACCTGGAGGAGGCCAAGCCCTTCAAGCCGCAGGGGCTCTCCAGCGACAAGGCCAAGGCAGGCTCTTCCGATTGGCTGGCTGTGGACAGTCTGGTCAACGCCCCCGACTACGGCAAGGGTGAGAGGCGAGGGGGGAGGGGCTGAGGCGGCTTCCGGGCTGGGTCTCGGGGAGGGGAGACCCCGCCTCCCGCTGGGCTCACCCGCCCGTTGTCTTGCAGAGGATGCCTTCTCGGGCATGGATTGGATGGTGGAGAAGATGGATCTGAAGGAGTTTGATTTCGATGCCTTGCTGGGCATGGACGACCTGGAATCCACCTGCTCTGAGCTCATCGCCACGTTGGAAGACTCGTGTGATCTGTTCGACCCCTTGGCCACTAGCAGCAAAGAGTTCCCTTCAACAGTAAATCCAATTGGCCAGTTCCCCGAAACTCTACTTGAACCTGATCATGTCGCCCCCCTCACCTCCCATCAGTCTTTCCCCTTTTCTCTAAGGGCCCTGACCTCCACGCCAGACCACTCTTTCAGTTTAGACCTAGGTAGTGAAGTGGATGTCTTGGAAGGAGACAGAAAACCAGAAGCTCTTTATGGGGTGATGCCCAAGGACATCAAAGAGGAAGAAGCCCCCTCAGATAATGATAGCGGGATTGGGATCTGCACGAGTCCCGAGTCCTACCTGGGCTCTCCACAGCACAGCCCCTCCACTTCCATGGCTTCTCTGACTGAGAGCCAGCTCTCTTCAGACCCCGGGTCGCTCTCTGCCCGCCCCAAACCTTATGACCGTCCCGTTGAGGACAAGAAAGAGAAAAAGGTAGATAAGAAGCTGAAGAAAATGGAGCAGAACAAAACTGCTGCCACTCGTTACAGGCAGAAAAAGCGGGCAGAACAGGAGGCCTTGTCTGGGGAGTGCAGAGAGCTAGAACAAAAGAACGAGGCTTTGAAGGAGAAGGCAGATGCCCTGAGCAAAGAGATTCAGTATTTGAAGGACTTGATAGAAGAGGTCCGGAAGGCCAAGGAAAAGAGGAAAAGTCCCTGAGTCTGTTGGGTAGTCGGATGTTTTGTTTGTGTGTGTACATAGGAGTCTTGTGCTGTCTTGTTAAATAAATTATTTTGTAGTAAAAGTGTAACTTGGTTCCAGTGTGTTTTTGTCAAAGTGCCTAGTCCTTGGCCTGCTATCAGGTTGGATACTGAAAACCTGTTTGTGTGAGGACAAATTTTCTGTGGGGGGTGGGTTAGGCTGGAAGAAAGGGTTCTAATTCCTGTAATAGAGGTGGGGAGGGAAGCAACACAAGAGATGCACAAAATCAGTTTAAAGTTGGGGACAAATGATGGACTTTGAACAATTATGGAGAAATCGAGCCTCAGGGCTGTGGAAATGACACGGGGGTTGTGGTACCCAAAATACAGAGGCTAAGAAAAACAAGAAATGTCACATATCTTGACCAAAAATGACCACGTTATGGGTGAGGAGAGAGTAACAAACTTCCCTGGTCATAAACTTAGTGTGGTGACTGGGCAAGTTACTTTGAGCCTTAACCTGAGTTGTAGGAACCTGAAATTATGCCAACCCCAGCACTGGAAGAGGATCCATAGTTCTGAAACCAGTTGGAATCTCAGCTTTCTGTTCAGCTTCCTTAAGACCTCTATAACAGGGACCTTGTCTCTGGCAATCCATTCTGGACTATGAACTCTTACCCTCCTAGCCGAGCACCTCTGATAGGTGGATGTGGGTGGTTTTGAGGAGCCTGTGATCGCTGTCATCTAAGAGGTACTGGCCCTAGTATTAAAGCTCAGAAATGAGGCTTGAGAAGATGAGGCTGAAAGTACTCTAATGAAATAGTGCATCAAACAACTGGGCCTGCTGTTGAAGGTGGATGGGAAGATAACTGATGGGTGGAGACAGATGGAAAAGAATGATACCCAAGGTGGGAATGGTGGCAAACACCAGCCCTCAGTGCTTCAGTCTCAGTGGAACCACAGGAGCTTAGGATGAAAGTCAGCAGGGAGGAAGGGGGGATGGGGCAAACATCCTTCCTAGTTGTCCCCCTCCACCTCCAAAAAAAGGAAGAGCATGAGAATTTCGGTGTTTGGCCCCCCAGGACCAAAGGAGCAGTGAGTGCAAGTTCCCAGGAGGCACATTTGGGCCTGGGAATATTTAACTGCTTTCTATAGCTATTTCCTTCCTTTTTGGCCTGGGTCGCCAGACGGGGCAGATGATGGGGAATGCTCTATGGGAAGTTAAGAGATTTTAGCAAAACCTTTGATTAGACAGAGGCATGTGGGCATAGATTATAAAATTCAGTAGGTTTGGAACTGACTGAACAGCTAGATTAGTGGTCCCAAGTTAGGAAAGAATCAGGGCCTGGTCACAGGGGGAGGCCTCTCAGAGAACTGTGCTCTCTAGGCTCTTGCCATTTAACATTTCTATCAAAGCCTCGAACACACAATACCATGCATATTAGATGTGCTGGCAACACAAAGCTGGAGGGAGAGCCAACCACAGGGGTCCTCCCACCCCACCAAAAATAATTCAATAGGCTGGAACGTTGGGTTGGATTTAATAAGAAAATATAATAGGGACAAATATAAAATCTTTCTCATGTCCAGAAACCGACTTCACAAATATAAGATGAAGGAGGCATGGTTCTGATAGTTAAAAAAAAGATGAGGTTTTAGGGGGTTGCGAGCTTAATGAACTAGCCATG
Source organism: Trichosurus vulpecula (assembly GCF_011100635.1). NCBI lineage: Eukaryota > Metazoa > Chordata > Mammalia > Diprotodontia > Phalangeridae > Trichosurus > Trichosurus vulpecula. The sequence continues at coordinate 298,031,606 of NC_050577.1, forward strand.
TGACATGGTTGTGTAGAGCCTGGAGAAGACTTGGGTGGGGGGCAGCTGTCATCGCAAGTGTGGAAGAAGGATTAGACTCATCAGATCAGAATCAGAAGGCAAATTGAGGCTGGACGTCAGAAAACGCTTCTCAGTAAGTTGTCCAAAAATGGAATGGGTTATCTTGGGGAATAGCGACTGCCCTTCCTGCTTCCACGTCCCCTGTGTCTGTGGTGGAGAGAATTCCTTTTTGGATATGGTCCAGATGGTCTTGGAACTCCTTTCCAAACCTGAGATTCCATGTTCCAGGAAATTAACAGGAGGCAGCAGATTTTGACTTGGGCCTAAGGTTTTTTTCTGGTTCTCTGAGGACCAAAGGGCTAAGCAAGTATCAGACAGGCTCCAAAACCTAGGAAATGAGGAACCATTTCTTTGGATTCCAGTTTCTCTGTATTGGATCCAAGCCACAGTGAGAGCTTTCTTTCTGTGCTTTTCAGTGGTTGGGGAAAGTGCATCCTTGGCCTGAGGAGCCCTGACAGTTCCCAGAAGCAGCCCCTCAGGGAAGACATCCCCCAGGAAACTTGGATAAGTTAAGCTTGTGTTCCCTGAATAGCTTGGGGCAAAGCTTTCTCTAGCCAAGCCTCTCAGAAGGACCCCTGAGGCTCAGAAAGTAGGTTACAGTTAGCTGGGACTCTGCCATGGGGACATTTATTTATTTTGAAATATTTTAAATTTGTATTCATTTTTTTAACATTACTTTCATTTCCCAGTGAAGGTGTAGGCCATCCCCTGCCCAAAGAGCCACCTCCAGTAACAAAGACCAAAAGAGAACATAAAATGTTTAGCAAAACGGATACAGACCACTTCTCAGGACACTTGTGAAATTCTAAACCCAGTCCTACCACCTAGAAGGGAGGGTGTTTGGATGAGTGGAAAGACCCAAATGAGTGCCACCAGAAGGGCCACGAGACTGGAGGCTATACCACAGCACTCAGACAAGACTAGAGATTATGCCATAGCATTCAGGTGGGGAAGAAATTTAGTTCCTCTCAATAGCTGTCATGGGGAGGGGGTAAGGACAGAACAAGGGGCAGAGGGAGAACATTTCAGGGATGCTGATGATTTCAGCTTCACGCTGGGAATGGGATGAAGGTAAAGTGTTTATTAAGCGCTTACTAGGTGCCAAGCACAAATGGAAGTCAGGTAGGTAATCCCTGTTCTCCCCATTGGAGGAGACACATAAGGCATTTCCTGATGATTACAGCTACCCCCAAGTGGAAATGGGGCAGGGCCTTTGGATCCCTGCTCGTGTCACCATCTTTGATGGAGGCTGGAGAAAACTAGCTGGGATTGGTGCTTTGGGCCCCCCTTCCATGTGAGGATCCCAATTCTGTGGGCAGTGACCCCTACTGGCAGAGGACTCACCCCACAGTACATGGGAGGGTAAGGATTTGTGCCCAAGGATTTCGATCAGCTCCAGGGAGGCTCTGGAATCAGCAGGACCAGACATTCTGATTCTCTGCCACTGCCCACCTCCCACCTGCCGCTTCCTTGTGTGAAGTGAGGGAGCTGGAGATGACTTTAAGACTCCTCTTGGCTCTCCTGGTCTTTAGAGTTGGCTTCCTTCACGAGTTATTAAGAATGAACATCCATTCTGGAAATACACATTGCTGCCCATCAGATGGCAAGTGGAGGTAGCAAAGTGTCCTTCCTGGCCTTTGACCCAGCCCTGCCCTGCCCCATCTTGTGGGTCTCCCTTCCTTTGTCCTGGTACTAGTAACCCACCCTCCAACCCCAGGGTTTGCCCCATCAGCCCTTCGAGGAAGGAAGTGCAAGATTAGTCCATTTTTCTGAGGCTCAAATGACTATTGTGTGACTATGATGTTTTCCCCCAATAAAACGGCAACTTCCCTGGGGCAGATCCCTGTACTAGGTGCTGCTCCTGGCACATACTGGGTGCTTTTTGAACCGAGGACCAGCTGTGAGAGAAGAGCTCACACTTCTCCCTTTGGTAACTGGTGCTAGGATTTGACAGGAGAGGGAAATGAGTCATGAGTTCTAGGTTTTGGAGTAAGGAAGTAGGAGAGTCACTGAGGCATCAGTCCCAGGCCCATCATTAACCAGCTTCATGACCCCAGGTCAATTCCTCCCCCCGCCCCCCAGCCTCAGCTTCCTCACTTGCATGGAGCTCCAAGGTTCCTCCCGGTTCTAACAGCTCAGGAGCCCGGGACTACCTGATAAACAGACAACCATCCAGGGTTGCAAGACCCCCACCCCTCTTTGGGTTCTGTTATTGTCACTTGAGGGCACGAACAGCGTTGGAAGGGGAGTCCCAGACTGAGACTGAGGCTCACCTCAATTCCAAGACAGGGCGGGAGTTTTCATTTTTATTTATAAAAGGTTCTGTGTCAAACCTCTAGCCCCCAGGGACCACCCCTTCCCCACCCCCAGCTTGGGGAGCAGCAGAAGCGCCACCTGGCGGCTGAGTGTCAAACAGCAGCCCATGTAGTAGTCCCCACGTGTGTGGGTGAGGATGAAGAGGGGGCTCCCAAAGCTCCAGTGGTGAGCAGGTGGGAAGCACGGCCTCCTTCTGTCTCTGAACGTCCATCAGGCTGTCTCAGTCACCCTCCTGTGCTGAAAAGGGAGCCTTGTCTCCTGCTGCCTCGTGAACTCTTCCTGTGCCCAGTTCAGACCCAGGCCTCTTTCTTCTCTATCACTTGGGCTCCACAGGACCCCCGAAATACTCCTCCTGGAACTTGCGGAAGTCCTCCTCGGTGAACACCGTGCCCTGGGGTTTCTCCTTCTCTGGCTTGGGGGCTGGCCGGTCCCTGGCTTTCCTGCCTCGGTTTTGGAGAAGGATCTGTGGGAGGCAGGGTCAGAAGTCACGGGGAGCCCCTAGGAGGCGAGGCTGGGAAGGACACCCGTCCTCTCCAAAGGGCCCCTGCTGGGCCTGCACTGCTTACATACACAAGGTGTTCCAGACCTTGGGACTGTGGAGGCCTAGAACCTCAGGCCCACCCAGAGGAATCCCGCCTAGGACAGTCTAACAAGTGCTGGCAAAACAGGCTCCTTTGGGGTGGGGGGTGGAAGGCAAGCTTCCCGGCCTTGGACTTTGTGACAGTGGTACCGTCCACTCCCTGCCCAGCTCAGAGGTGCCCCTCCCCCCATACGCCCCGAAGTCCATAGAGACCCCAGCGGACAAACAGAGGCCGGAGCCCTGACCTTCGTGGTGACCTTCGGGTCTGCAGTCACTCGCTTCTGTTTCATCAATCTCAGGTTCTCCTGCAGGTGGTCCTGACTCTGCCGCTTCTGGAACTCCTCTGGGGGGAGGCAAAGGATGGGCTGTTACCAGGAATCACTAGGAACAGTGCAAAGGGGGCTGCAGGAGGAGGTCCAAGACCTGGGTGACCTTGGCCAGGCCCCGGGCCAAAGCCCCCTGGCTTCCTGCCTCTCTTCTCAGAGGAGGACCCCCTTCTTGTGTAGATGGAGAAACTGAGGCACGGAGTTGCTGGCCCAAGGTAGCCCTCCCCCGAGCGGCCAGAGGACTCTACCTGGGGCACCTAAGACCCCATGCCTGGGAAGGGGAACGGACCCCTCCCTGCTTGGAGGCCCCCCAGCCCCAGTGAAACTGGGCTCCTGGAGGCTGGGATTGCGTTTTATGTTGGTCTTTGTGACCCCAGGGCCTGACACTAAACAAACTTTTGTTTGTTGACCCATGCACAGCCTCATCTGACTCCAGCCAAACTGTTACCTCATCCCAGCCCCGGCCCCTGGGGCCACGCCCCTTCTGCAGACCCCTGCTCTGGGGTCAACAAACCGGTGGAAGTGGCTTAAAGTGGGCGAGGGTGGCCACCGCCCCCTCCTTTCTAGGGCCTGGTACACAGCAAGCGCTTAATAAGTGCCGGTTGTCAAGGCAAAGGGAGGAGGGGGAGGTTTCACGTGGAGTTCAGGGCACGTCTTTACGAAGCCTTAACTACAAGCCGGGCGCAATGCTCTCCGTGCAAGGGATTCTGGGAAGCGGAGGTGAGGAAGGAGGGCATTCCTGGCCGGTGCAAAGACTCAGAGAAGGGAGATTTGTGTGACAGGACTGTGGAGAGGATGCCGCCCCCCCCCCCCCGCCCCCATTCTCCTGTCCCTCCTCACCCAGGGCCGACTTGGTGACCTTCCCCTTGACCGTGGCTTGGTTTTTCCGGGATGACCGCTTCCTCGGGGTCCGATTCTGGGGGCCTCGGCCGGGCCCGGAAGCTGGGGGCAGGGAGATACCGTCAGGGTCGGGCCGGGGGGGGGGGGGGGGGGTCTCGTCCCTCCCGGGCCATTCCCCTGACGGGCGAACCGTGGCCTCCCAGCGCCCTCCGCCCACCCCCCAGCCCGGCCCAGGCCTCACCAGCCGGCTCCCCAAGGAGCTCCAGGCCCTTGCGCAGGAGCGACGCCGACATGCCGTCTCCACCCCCGTGGCCCGCCCAGGCACTTCCGGTCGGAGCCCTTTCCCAAAGCGTCCGGCCGGAACCAGGAGCCCAGAACGGAAAAGTTCCGGGGAGGCTTTAGGACGCATGCGCAGCCGGCCGTGCTTCTTGACTGTCAAGGCTGTCAGGGCTGAGACCTGTGGACTGGGAACCGCCCAAATGAGGAGCTCAAACCGGAAGGGGGAGAGTGGGGGCCAATGGCTCCACGTAACTGAGAGAGCGGCCACAAAATCATGGACCCAGAGCTGGGAGCGACCCCAGGGGAAGTTACGTGCCCAGGGTCACACAGCCAATAGGTGGCAGAGGTCGGGCTCCCTTTGCACAGGGTGGGGGCGGGGGCCAGCGCTTCCATGGCAGCTGTCACGACGCCCAGTCTTTCCTGAACCCCCCCACCACCCCCCCCCCCCCGCCCGCTCCCCCTCAGGGCGTGTGCAGGGGCTGCTCTAGGTAGAGGGGGCGGGGCACGAGCACTCCAGGGCTTCCCGTAGGAGGTGGTGCCGCCATCCGGGTGACGGGCGTGGCGCTAGCCCCGCCCCCCAGGTCTGGAGATGAGCTCCGCAAAGCGCTCCGCAGCCCCGGCTTCGGGGACGATGAGCCCGCGGCCACGAGGGGGCGCTGTAGGGCAGGCTTTCCCGGGCGGGCACCCGGGCTTTAGCGAACCCCGGCGAAACCACCCACCTGGGGACTAGAGGAAGAAAGCAAGGGGGGGCGTGGCCACGTGGTTAGGGCCCCCACCCTGCCACTGACGCTGTTGTGATGAGGGGGTGAGCCCCTTAACCTCAGTGGACCCCGAAGTGTGTGTGGGCGGGAGCCCAGAACAGGGGGCGTGGGAGTTGGATCGGAACTTAGGGAGCATGAGGCCCAGGGCCTTTCTCCAGGGAGGGAGTGGAGGCTTCGCCCTGGCACAGGCCTGGTCCAAGGGCCCCCAGTTACTAAGCGGCGCAGGCGGGACTGCGCCCCAAGTGTCTTGGCTCCTAGGGCTGGGCAGTCTCCACCTTGGTCCTCTCCCCACAAGGAGGCCTCAGGGTGGGGGTGGGCACAGCCCCAGGGGGCTCTTCCTCCCCCCCCTTCTCCTCCTCCCCTTCTCCCCCTCCCTCACTTCCCCCTCCTCCCCCTCCCTCTCTTCCCCCTCCTCCCCTTCCTCCCCTCCCCCACTTCCCCCTCTTCCCCTCCCCCTCCTCTCCCTCCCCCTCCTCCTCCATAGTTGCCTCTCATCCATCTCTCCTCCCGGCCCCTTCCCTCTGGCTCCAAGTAGCCCTGGAACAATGGGCTGGAATATTGGGGGCTTTAATCTAGCCCAAGGTGGAGCAGGGCAGGGGAGCTCTGGTGGCCCCAAACGTAAAGATGACCCCAACAATAATCATCGCCGCCGTGGCAATGTACTTCAAGGCTCGCAAAGCACTTTTGTACATTATCTCATTTGATCCCCACTTTGTGGATCAGGAAACTGAGGCAGGCGAAGGTTAAGTGACTTGTCCAGTGTCTCACAGCTAGTAAGTGATTGGGGTAAGATTCAAACTCAGGCTTTGCAGACTCCAAGTCCCCCCTCCCCACATCCACTCTAGCGCAGTTACAGCACCCCCTGCCCCAACTTCTGCATCAGTTCCTGCTCAACAGAAGAACAGCCCCAGTCTCCGGCCTCCCCTCCTGCCTTTCCTGGTCTCGTCAGAGATGACCCTCCATCTACTGGGCCTGTGTGTCAGGTTTACCTGGTTGTCTAAGTCTCCTCTCCCCGTTAGTCTGTGAGCCCCTCCAGGGCAGGGAACGTTGGGCCTTTTCCTCGTTCTGACTGACAGGCCATCCACTCCGGCCCTCCGATTTTACAGAGGAAGAAACTGAGGGTCAGAGAGCCCAACACCACACAGCTGGTCAGAGTTCTGTGAATAGATTAATGGTGGCCGTGACATCCACATCGTCACCTTCCTGTCTCCTCCTCCTCAGCGTCTGTCTCTCTCTGTCTCTTTATGTGTTGGCCTCCGGTTTTCTCCGTTCGCCCCAGGTCTCCGTGGTCAGGGGGACTGGAGTCTGGCTAGCCCTCCCTCATCATCTTCCTGGGGGCTGCTGACAGCTAACGGTTCAGAGGGATGGGAGAGGAGCAAGGAGAGAGGACCTGGTGGGGGAGGAGGTGATCAGAAATGAGTAAATGAGTGGGAAGCCTTCACCTGGGCGCCCTGTACCCTGGCAAGAGCTGGGGAAACAGGAGTCAATGTTTTCTGATTGATTGTGGAGGAAGCTGAGGCCCAGAGAGGCTGCCCGCACCATGGAGGCATCCAGAGAAGGCCTGGAGGATCCGGTGATGGGTGTGGGGTCCGCTTGACAGCCTGGGCCCTTTGGGGGCAGAAGCCGGCTGTCCCTCTCCCCTCCCTGTCTGGGCACTTCTTATCAAGTCCTCCTCTGGGAGGCTGAGGCCCTCCAGCTCCCACCTCGGGGATCGGAGTGTCAGGAAGGGAGAGGCTGAGCAGCTGGTGCTGGAGGCAGCTAGAAGCCAACGCCCAACCCTGTCTCCCACTGTCTCCTTCCAGGCCTCTGTGGAGGAAGCCTAAGAGGAACCTCGAAGTGGCCTCTCCCTCCCTGCCAGGTGGCTGCTGGCTTATTTCTGGGCCCTTTTCTAGTATTATTAATCTTAACTCTGTGCCCTCTTTCCTTCTCTCTCCTTGTCATTCCTGCCAGCTGAGGTCTTTGAAGTGTGTTTTCTTTTCTTCAGTAATTTATTACTTTTTATTCTAAAAGTGTTTTCAGAAGGGTCGAGAGAGAAAACTCCATCGGTCATCTTCTCTCTGTCTTCTTCCTTCCCTCCCCCTCTCTCCGTTTCACTCCTTTCCCCCCTCCTACTTTAGGAAGTAGTGAATTCTTTGTCTCTGAAGGACTTTTTTTTTTCATTAAATATATATTTTTAAGATCTTAAAAAGGAAGGAAGATGTGGAGATGTTGTCAAGGGGCTTCCTGAGCTCGACATCCTTCCTGATTCTGATAATGATAACAGATAGATTTGTAGAGCACTTTGTCATTTGCAAAAGACTTTCCACAGGCGCTCTCACTGGCTCTTCCACTATTTCCAGTCTCAGTGTATCTGTCTGCCCTCCACTCTCTCTTCCCCCCTCCCACTTCTCTGTCTCTCTGTCTCTGTCTCTCTCTCTGTCCCTGTCTCTATCTGTCTCTCTCCTCTCTCTCTCTCTCTCTCTCTCTCTCTCTCTCTCAAATAAACAGAGATGGATTGGGAAATATTTTTCATCTCACCTCCTCCAGCCCTCTTTAAACCATCCCACCTGTCCCCACAGGCAGGGAAATCATCAGCCAAGAAGTTTCTTTCATTACAAGTAAACGGGGAAGGGGAGACACAGGAGGGATGAGAGACGCAGATTTGGAGCTGGAGTTGGTGGGGGCAATGTCAGGCCTGTGGGCACCTTTGAGCCCAGGGACTCCTGACCCCTGGGACTATGAGCAGAGACTGTGGCTCCTACCTGGCTCCTTCAAAGAAGTGTCCTGATGCAGTGCAAAGGGCCCTGGCTCTGAAACCAGAGAACCTGGGTCCAAACCTTGTCTCTGGCGTTATTGCCCATGTGTCAAACCTCTGAACTTTCCTGGGCCTCAGTGTCCTCATCTGTCAGATAAGGGAGTTGGACTGGCTGACCTGTGGGGCCCTTTCTAGCTCTCGCTAGGTCTTGCTGACCCTCAGAATTGTCCAGGAGAATCCCAGCATGAAAGGGATCTTAGAACACACAACCGGAAAACAGGAAAGGACAGGGGTCTGGAGTCAGAGAACCTTGCTCTGATTCCCAGCTTGGCTCTTTACCACCACATGTGTCCTCAAGGAAGCCTGGGCTCTTGTGCGGGCCCCAGTTACCCCACTGGCTAATGAGGGGATTGGCCTGGCTGGGGGCTTTGCTTGTGTCCCGCACCCTTCCTGCTGCCTGCCTGGTAAAGCCTGCAGACCCCTGCTTGAAACGTTCGTCACAGAAGGAAATGTTAAAAGTCACTTTCAGGTTAGTGGAGATGAAGAGTTGTTTTTCCCCATCCAAGATCATGGACCCCCTGCAATCTACCCTTGGGGCTTTGGGGGGATCTGTAGACCCCAGGTTAAGAACCCCTGGGCTCGATGGCCTCTAAGCCTCTCCCAGTGCTAGATGCCATGATCGAGAGCTGGAAGGAGCCTTAGAACAGAAAAGGGAGGTTTGCAGCCAGACAGCTTTCGAAGACTCCCCTTCCCAAACCTGGAGGAATTTCCATCTGTGGGTCAAGGGGAAGTTCCCATGCAGCCACATGGAACTTGTGGGCCTGTCCGTGGATAGTCACTGTCTACCAAGGCTTAGTGATCTCTGGGAGGTCGCATTTCCCTCCTTGGGCTAAGATTCCAAGTTCGTTTTGTTTATCGCTCACCCTCAGCTCTACGGGATGTGGCTGTGCTTTGGGGGTATGGGAAAGGTTAAGGGCTCTGTGGGGATGTGGGCTGAGATATGGGTATGTGGGGGAGGAGGGGGCTCCTGTGGGGTTTGTGAATGGGAGGGGGAGTCTGTGGGGGGCAGCTTGCATTTGTGTGTATGTGTAGGGGTAGAGGCTCTGTGGAGTCTCGGGGAGCAGGATGAGGGGTGAGGGGTGGGGGTGGCCCGAGATGCTGCTGCCAGCCCTGGGGAGGTGCTCACCAGCGTGGGAGGAGCATCAGAATCCGAGCCGACACGTGATGGAGCCTGGGTCCCCTTAGCGAAAGCTGCTCCGTTTTATCTCTGTTCTAATTGTGTCTCCATTAAAATGCAAATTTCTGCTTAGACTCTGGAATTGCCAGCCCGCCCGAATCGTCATAGCAACGGGAGTAGGGGGTGGGGGTGGGGCTGGGAGACCTGCCTCTTCTTGGACTCCCTCGCAGAGCCCTCTGGGTTCAACGTCACTTCCCCCCTTTCCCTCCTGGCCTCAGAGCTGGGTCTCTGGCCAGTGCAGCGGGCACTGTCACCCTGTCCCCCTCCCCACTCCTGCCCCGGTCACACGGCCCCACTGTGACTCAGGGCTGGCCAGAAAAGCAGGGCTCTATAGATTGAGGGACATGGTGAGGACAGGGATAAAGGCCAGGAGATTCGGGTTCTTAGCCCAGCTTTCCCACTGGCTCATTGTGTGACCTTGGAGTTCTCCTCTCCGGGCCTCAGTTTCCCCATCTGTAAAGGCAGGGAGTTGTACTCCGTTCTCTCCAAGGCCGAGATTTCAGGCAGAGATCTATGTATGCCCCGATCAACGCTGTACTTATAGGCAGAGGGATTGCCGCCTGACTTGGGGGAGGGATGGCCTCGGCACGGAAGTCACCGCTCTTAAGAGGGGTGGGGGGGGGATGTGGAGCTGCTCGCATTGAACGGTATCTGACACGCAGTCGGTGATTAATCACTAGCTGTTGGTTAATTGACCCAGACTGTTTATGCATTCCTGTTAGATGGTAAGCCCCTCAGGGGTCAGAAGCGTGGTTGTTTTCATCTTTCAGCACCAAGGACAGGGCCTGGCATTGAACCTAGGCCGTCTGATGTAGGGATTAGGAAGGAGGGAAGTAGAGAAGAGACAGAGACAGAGACAGTGGAAAGGGTGCTGGCCTGGAGGCCCTGGGTTCAAAGCAGCTGGGTTGTGCTGTGGAGTGAGGCACCTGAAATCAGAAAGACCCGAGTTCAAATCCAGCCTCAGACCCAGACTAGCTGTGTGACCCTGGGCAAGTCACTTAACAGCTGCCTGCCTCGGTTTCAATGACAGCTCCTCCCTCCCTCCCAGGGTTATTGTGAGGATCACTTGAGATAATATTGGTAAAGCTCTCAGCACACACACTAGCTGCTGTTGGTATTGTGATGATAATCCTAATTTTGACAAATACTGGCTGTGTGACCTTGGGCAATCATTAAACTGCTCTGTGCCCCAGGAGGCCTCCGAAGGCCATCAGGCACCGGGGAGCCGCCGCTGATCTGCTTACAGGAGAGAATGCATCGACCTAGGTTAAAAAAATACCCAGTGGAAGGTTCCTTATTATTATTTCTGCTACAGGAGGCATTAATTAAATGATTGGATGGACTCATGGATGTGGTGGGGCTCTTCCCATGATGCCCGATGGCCGACGGATACACAGCTGGACTTTATCTGGACAAAAACTGGTTGGAAGAGTTGATGTCCGAGGTCTCTCCCACTCCTCTTACTTCCCCCAAAGAATGGCCTTGTGGCCTTTGGGATCTCTTGTCTCCTTCCCATGGGGTGGTGTCCTGGGGTCCCTCCCCCAATGAAACCTTGTCCTGAAATCTGAATCCCCTCCCCATGTCCATTTGTCCTGGAACTCCTAGTGATGGCTGTGGGTCAACAATTCTTCATCCTGTGGTCAGTGAACCTCGCTGGTCTGTGAAGGGGCAGACAGGAAGCCAAAACCCCAGAGCTCTGTGCAAAGGCCTTGTCCTTTGGTGGGAGCTGCCACATCCTGGGCTCTCTGGGCACAGCCTCCAGGAGCCCAGGGCCATTCCAAGACACGAGGAAGCCTTTAGGAAGATATCACATGTCTGATGGGCTGACCCGGGGTCCAGGGTGGCCATCTTTTATGTGACTTCAGAGGGCAGAACTAGCTGGGTGTTACAGGGAAGCAGATTTCACTGAAGTTTTATGTACATGTACATGCATATGCACACATGTGTATATGTATGTATATGCATCTATGCATCTGTACATGTAAATGAACATGTACATACACATGCATATGTATATGCATATGCATATGTATACATGTGCATGTGTATATGTAATGCATATTGTGTGTACATGTAATATGCATGTATGTGTATGTGTGTGTAATGCATATTAGTGTGTATGTATGTAATGTATGTATATGTGTATTTGTATGTCTATATGTATATGCACATGTCCATGACGTCTTGCTTTTGCGTGACCTAGATATATCATATGGCACATAATTATACTCTCATATCAGTCACAGTTATAGGATTATATCATATAAGAGTACATATATTCTATCATCTGGCAGTGCGGTGGACAGAGCGCTGGGCCTGGAGTCAGGAAGACTCGAGTTGAAATTTGGCCTGATATATTTGTTGGAGGTGTGACCCTGGGCAAGTCACTTAATCCCTGTCTGCTTCTGTTTCCTCAACTATAAAATGGGGATCATAACTGCACCTCCCTTGGAGGACTACTGTCAGGGTGAAATGAGATCACATTTGTAAAAGAAACTTAGTGCCCAGTGCACAGAGAGGGAAGGACAAAGCATTTCTATAGCAGCAGATGATGATTCCCTTTCCCATCTAGTCATCCCTCCCCACTTCTATCTGAGAGAGCCAAATATAGCAAAGAATTAAAAATAATATAAAAGGAAAGAAAAAGAGAAAAAAAATCAGCAAAACCAATCAATGCAGCAAACATACAAACAAACAAACTCAATAGGACATGAAATGTTCCTTACCTGTAGACCCTCATCTCCATTAAGGTGGAAGGGAGAAGTGTCTTTTCATATTTCTTCCCTGGAGCTATGCTTGCCCCTTATACTTTTTTTTTTTTTACAACATTTATGTTCTTTTTTTTTTTTTTTGGAGGGGGGTAGGTAGGGCAATTGGGGTTAAGTGACTTGCCCAGGGTCACACAGCTAGTAAGTGTGTCAAGTGTCTGAGGTGAGATTTGAACTCAGGTCCTCCTGACTCCAGGGCCTGGTGCTCTACTCACCATGCCACCTAGCTGCCCCTCTTTTCTTTAAAATTTATTTAATTTATTTAATATTTTTAGTTTTCAGCATTGATTTTTACAAGAGTTTGAATTACAAATTTTCTCCCCATTTCCACCCTCCCTCCCACTCCAAGATGGCATACATTCTGGTTGCCCCATTCCCCAGTCAGCCCTCCCCTCCACCACCCCACTTCCCCACCATCCCCCTCCCCCACTTTCCTGTAGGGCAAGATAAATTTCCATGCCCCATTGCCTGTATATCTTATTTCCCAGTTGCATGCAAAAACTTTTATTTTAACATCTGTTTTTAAAACTTTGAATTCCAAACTCTCTCCCCTCCTCCCTCCCCACCCACCCTCCCCAAGAAGGCAAGCAATTCAACACAGGCCACATGTATATCATTATGTAAAACCCTTCCACAATACTCTTGTGGTGAAAGACCAACTATATTTTGCTCCTTCCCATCCTATCCCCTTTCACTCAATTCTCTCCCTTGACCCTGTCCCCCTTTGAAAGTGTTTGTTTTTGATTACCTCCCCCCCCCCCCATCTGCCCTCCCTTCTATTGTCTGCCCTCTCCTATCTCCTTCCTCCTTCTTTCCTGTGGGGTAATTGAGTGTGTATGTTATTCCCTCCTCAGATCAAATCTGACGAGAGCAAGATTCACTCATTCCCCCTCACCTGGCCCCTCTTTCCTTCCTACAGAACTGCTTTTTCTCGCCACTTTTATGTGAGATAATTCACCCCATTCTATCTCTCCCTTTCTCCCTCTCTCAATATATTCCTCTCTCATCCTTTCATCCCTTAATTTGATTTTTTTTTAGATATCATCCCTTCATATTCAACTCACCCTGTGCGCCCTCTGTTTATACATATATATATATATATATATATATATGTATGTATGTATGTATGTATGTATATGTATATTCCCTTCAGCTACCCTAATACCAAGGTCTCATGAATCATACTCATCATCTTTCCATGTAGGAATGTAAACAAAACAGTTCAACTTTAGTAAGTCCCTTGATTTCTCTTTCTTGTTTACCTTTTCATGCTTCTCTTGATTCTTGTGTTTGAAAGTCAAATTTTCTATTCAGCTCTGGTCTTTTCACTGAGAAAGCTTGAAAGTCCTCTATTTTATTGAAAATCCATATTTTACCTTGGAGCATGATACTCAGTTTTGCTGGGTAGGTGATTCTTGGTTTTAATCCTAACTCCATTGACCTCCAGAAGCCCAAGCCCTTCGATCCCTTAACATAGAAGCTGCTAGATCTTGTGTTATCCTGATTGTGTTTCCACAATAGTCAAATTGTTTCTTTCTGGCTGCTTACAGTATTTTCTCCTTGATCTGGGAGCTCTGGAATTTGGAGACAATATTACTAGGAGTTTTCTTTTTGGGATCTTTTTTAGGAGGTGATCAGTGGATTCTTTCAATTTCTATTTTACCCTCTGGCTCTAGACTATCAGGGCAGTTCTCCTTGATAATTTCTTCAAAGATGATACCTAGGCTCTTTTTTTGATCATGGCTTTCAGGTAGTCCAATAATTTTTAAATTATCTCTCCTGGATCTATTTTCCAGGTCAGTGGTTTTTCCAATGAGATATTTCACATTGTATTCCATTTTTTCATTCCTTTGGTTCTGTTTTATAATATCTTGATTTATCATAAAGTCACTATCTTCCACTTGCCCCATCTAATTTTTAAGGTAGTATTTTCTTCAGTGGTCTTTTGGACCTCTTTTTCCATTTGGGTAATTCTGCCTTTCAAGGCATTCTTCTCCTCATTGGCTTTTTGGAGCTCTTTTGCCATTTGAGTTAGTCTATTTTTTAAGGTGTTGTTTTCTTCAGTATTTTTTGGGGTCTCCTTTAGCAAGTCATTGACTTGTTTTTCATGGTTTTCTCACATCACTCTCATTTCCCTTCCCAATTTTTCCTCTACTTCTCTAACTTGCTTTTCCAAATCCTTTTTGAGCTCTTCCATGGCTTGAGACCAGTTCATGTTTTTCTTGGAGGCTTTTGGTGTAGGCTCTTTGACTTTGTTGACTTCTTCTGGCTGTAAATTTTGGTCTTCTTTGTCACCAAAGAAAGATCCCAAAGTCTGAGACTGAATCTGAGTGCATTTTCACTGCCTGGCCCTGTTCCCAGCCAACTTACTTGACCCTTGATTTTTTTGCCAGGGTATGACTGCTTGTAGAGTATAGAGTATTTTGTCCCAAGCTTGAGGGGCTGCGCTGTTGTTTTCAGAGCTACTTCTACACAGCAAACTCCACCACACCAGCACTCCTCCTCCCCCAAGAACCACCAACCTGGACCGGATTCAGATCTAAGCAGGCTCTGCACTCCCACTCTGATCCGCCACTTAATTCCTCCCACCAGGTGGGCCTGGGGCTAGAAGCAACTGCAGTTGTAGCTCTGTAAGCAGCCTTAGAGCTGCATCACCTCTGCTGCCCCCCAGGGTAGTGGCCACACTGGGAACTCCTTTCACTCTGTCCCAGCAGCTTTTCCCACTAACCTTCTCTGTTGTCTTTGGTGTTTGTGGGTTGAGAAGTCTGGTAACTGCCACAGCTCACTGATTCAGGGTGCTAGGGCCTGTTCCGCCTGGCTCCTGGTCTGGTTGGTGCAGGCGTGGCTCACGCTGGGCTCTGCTTCTCTCCGCTCCCAGTTCTGTGTGATAGACCTTACCCACGACCATCCAGGCTGTCCTGGGCTAGAGCCCTGCTTCCCTTTGCTATTTCATGGGTTCTGCAGTTCTAGAATTTGTTCAGAGCCATTTTTTACAGGTGTCTGGAGGAACCTGGGGGGAAGCTCACCCTTGCTTTCCAGCTGCCATCTTGGCTCCGCCCCCAACCCTCTTTTTTAAAATAAGTTTTTATTGTTTTTTTTTTTAATATGACCAAAATTTCTCCTAGTATTCCCCTATCCCTGTTTCCCTGTGAGGGAGCCATCCTATATAACAAATATTTTACAGACAACAAAAGTAAAAGAAAAAAAAGGAAAAAACCCAGCAAAATATATCGACACATTGGAAGGTTCTGAAAGTCTGTGTAGCATCCCACCCCTGTGAACCTCCCATCTCTGCCATGATCTGGGGTCTGAGTGCCTTCCTATGTCTCCTCTTGGGAGCCAGTGTTGTTCTTGGTAATTTTGCAGCATTCACAGTTGATTCATTTTGTAGTTCTTTCTCTTTGCATCATTGCTGTCATTGCAGACGCTGTGCTCCTGTTAGTGCTGCCTTCCCTTTGTATCAGTTCATGTAGGTCTTCCCAGGCTTCTCTATGTTTATCATGTCGGTCCCACAGTAATATTCCTAGACTTTGCTGTGATATCAGGGAGAAAGACCTAATAATTAGTGGTTTGACAACCAAAAGAGCTGCTTCCCAAGGCAGTGAGCTCTTCATCCGTGGGGGCATTCAAGCACTGGCTGGATACTCATTTGGAGAGGAAGCTAAAGTGGGGGTCATGGCCAAAGGTCAGAGGTTAGATTAGGAAAGAGGCTCTTACTCTTTGTTGTGTCCTTGATTCCTTCAGCCATCAGGGGAAGGCTGTGGACCCTTTCTGAGAACCACATTTCTAAACACAGAAAATAAAATACATAGGTTTGCAAAGGAAACAATACCTTTGTTAAATATGAAATTTAAATATGAAAATATTAAACAGAAAACATTAAAAAACAAAAGTTTGGTTCGAACCAAGATGGCTGCCCCCATGGACCTGGAGTTGAAAAAGGCTTTCACAGAACTACAAGCCAAAGTTATTGATACTCAGCAGAAGGTGAAGCTTGCAGATATACAGATCGAACAGCTAAATAGAACAAAAAAGCATGCACATCTTACAGATACAGAAATTATGACTTTGGTAGATGAGACTCACATGTATGAAGGTGTAGAGAGAATATTTATTCTTCAGTCCAAGGAAGTAATTCATAACCAGCTGTTAGAGAAACAGAAGATAGCAAAAGAAAAAATTAAGGAACTGGAATCTATCCGCCCACCTCTGCAAAGTTACTGTGTCCAGATGTACCAACCAAGTAGTCAAGTTGTTTGATCAAGATTTCACAAAATAAAATTGTACCTGGGTTTCATTTGAACTCGCATTGATAGCATAAAGTTATGTTTTATTTTTAATTTGGCCTTTTTATTTTTTAATGAAGCCTTTGCCATTCTTAATTTTTCTTAATTTTAGAACTTTTTTCCTCATAAAGTATACATAGCCAACCTATATCTATAAAACTATATGGGAATCCTTGAAGGACTAATTGAAATGTCTCTCCTATTTTGTGATGTGCAGTTACTAGTGATGAAATGTTTAAGATTGAAAAACAAATTCTTACTTATATTTTTGGTATATCATGTAACTTCAAGTTGTAAATTTGCCTAGTAACAAATACCAGATAAATTCCCAGGTGTTTGTAAGAGCATATGGAAACAAACAGAACTAAATTGTTACTATATTATTAATGTTAACTTAGATTTATTAATAATTATCATATTTATTATAATTTGTTATACATAGCATATTTTGGGAAGATATATATAACTATAATTATATTATGTTTTATCATAACTATTATTAATAATAATGTTAATAATATAGATAATAAAATATAAATGATTAACAATGAAAAAAAAAACAAAAGTTTATAGATGCCAGGTTAAGAAAACCCTAGACCAGCTGACCCATCTACTTTGGAGGTTTGCGGATTCTGTCCTGTAGAATATTACAATGAGCTGGTAGCCCCCTTGCAGATTGAGCCAGCTTCTTAAAGAAAATTGTAGTCGGGCGGTGTTCTCTCTGCACATGGAGCTGCTTCTGTCTGGTGAGACGTTAGCAGATAAAGGCGCTGAGAAGTGAATTTTGGGTCTTTATTAGGGTGTGCTTTACAGAGGAAGGGGAAGGAATTAAGGATTCCCTATAATAATAATGGATGGAGGCCCTTCACTCTGTTGTCCTGACGGCAGATCCAGCACACTTTCCATTCCATTACACTACACAGGAGCACAGAGATGCAGAAATTCCCCTTGGCTTGCCTGCTTTTTCCTCCTGGGGTGTTTTCTTCCTCTGCCATCTTCTCTCCCCTCCCCCTTCTCCCCTCTCCCTTCTCTCTGTGGTTCAGACTTCTTTTATGTCCATGATCTCAACTGACTCATCACATCAGTCCTCTGAGGAAGACAGAGACTGGAATTATTAACCCTATTTTCTGGGAGAGGGAGGAGCAGCAATTGGCCCAGAGTCATATAACTAAGAAATGCAGAAGTTAGATTTGAGCCCAAGTCTGTTGGGTCTTGTGTCCTTCCTCCCTCCCTCCCTTCCTTCCTTGCTCATGGTTTCCTCATGAGTGCCCAAAGCAGGATTCCAAGCCAGGCTTCTCGACCTTCACCTGGGGCTGCATTGCCTCCTCCGTGAAGCCTTCCTGATTGCCTCTGGCCATCACTGTTCCTGCCCTTCTGTCTGTCAGCCTAGCACAGTGCAAAGAATACTAGAGGCAAGGGATCTGGGTTTGTTCCTGCCTTTAGGATTCTTATCCTTTCTCTGCCTGTTCTGATTCCAGACATTAACTGCCCGGGGCCTCTCTTATTCTTTCTCTTCCCTTAAAAGCAGCCACATTTCATTTTTTCACTTGTGTCTCCAGTGTTGGCATACAGTAGGTGCTTAATAAGCGCTTAGTGACTGAATGAATGGGTGATTGTGTTTTGAGCATTGGGGACACTTTATACAACTGTAAGCAGATGGGGGATGGAATGCCAAGGTCAAGCAAAAGCTTGACGAAACATACAGAGCATGAAAGAGGATGAAGTCCAGTGAGACTGGAAGGGCAGGTCAGGGGCTGGATGTGGACAGGCTGAGCAGCAGGTATGGGAGCCCCAGGCTGTGGAGCAGGGGTGTAATATGGTCAGACCTGCTCATCTGGAGGAACATCTTAGCAGCTCTGTGGAAGATGGATTGGGGGAGAGGGAGGGGGGAGGAAGAGAGGAGAGAGAGGGGAGGGGAGGGAGGGAGAGAGAGAGAGAGAGAGAGAGAGAGAGAGAGAGAGAGAGAGAGAGAGAGAGAGAGAGAGAGAGAGAGGAAGAGAGGAAGAGAGGACGAGAGGAAGAAGAGAGTCCTTTTTGGCCGGTTGTGTTTGAAGTGCTGATGGGCCAGCCAGGTGGAGCTGTCCACCAGGCAGCTGGAAGTCCAAACCGGACTGGAGTTTCAGAGAGATGAGGGTGATGATGTACAGAGAGTGGGGAGGTGATAGCAACGAGGGGTGATAATTGAAATTCTGAGTGCTACAAGAGAGAAGAAAGGTTCAGAAGAGTCTTAGAGGTTACCCGCCCCTGGCTAGGGGGTGAGATGGATCATGGTCCAGCAAAGGAGAGGGGGCTGGGGAGGAATAGGGAGACCAGAGGGAGAGAGTCCAGAAGAGGCAGGAGTTGGCAGCATCCAAAGCTGCCAAGGGGTCAAGGAAGACAAAGCCAGGGCAAGTGCCTCCATTGGATCAGGCAGTTAGAAAATGATGGTGCCTTTGGGCAGAATACTTTCAGTTGGGGGGGGGGGGGGCGGCTCAGATGGCAGGTGGAGAGGAGAAGTGAGTGGGCAGTGCAGAAGCAGAGATGAGGAGCAGACAATGCCTTCTAGGGACATGGCAGTGAATGCTTGAAGGGATACCAGGGGTCATAGGAGCTTACACAATTATTTTTATCTTTTTGAGGATGGGGAGAAGAGGGTTCATTTGTAGATGTCAGGGAAGGGGCCAGTAGAAAGGGAGGGTGAATGAGAAAGAAAAGGATCTTGGGGCACGATCCCTGAAGAGAAAGGAGGCTAGAGAGAGGGGCTCGTCCTGAATAACTCACTAGGCCCTTCAGTCCAAGAGCTGCAGGCCCCTGTGGAGCAGACAGGACAGATACATGGATGGATTTAATTTAACTCAAGGAATGAAGTGAGACAAATGGGAGGTCCAGGCAAGACATCTAGACATCTGAGAAAGGAGAGGACAGCTTCAGTTTGGCAGATGGGGTGAGAAGGTGCGGAGGACACACTGGCGTCCTGACTCAATCCATCACCAAGCATTTATTAAGCACCTTCTATGTTCCAGACAGTGGAGATACAAAGATGAAAAAATGAAACAGTTCCTGTCCTCAAGGAGCTTACATTCTATTGGGGAAACAGCACATACATACATAAATAAATATTGTGGGACATCAATAAGCACTGAACCTGTGGTTTCATTGGTGTAGGACACTCTTGGGAGAGGAAATGCCCTCCACTGATGCAGGTCAGCCCCTTCTCTGCAATTTATTATTCTTGGAGGATTACCTAGAGCATTGAGATGTGAAATGACTTTCCCAGGGTCATACAGCAGGATGTATTTGAGGCAGGATTTGAACTCAGATCTTCCTACATAGCTCTCTTTCTCTCTATCTATTAGCCCTCACTGCCTCAAATAGTCTCATTACTCATAGGCAACATAGATCCTCCTCTCTGTTTCTCAGGACCTTTACCTTCTTCTAGGGTATGGTTTGGTGCCAGTTCTTTGGCAGAACTTTCCTGGATTCCTTTTTGAATGACCCTCCAGGTCCAGCCTGGTAGAGTGAACAGGGCAGCGGTTCTATAATGAAGGGAACCGGGGTCAGATCCTTAGCTGATGCTCCCTTCTTGTATGACCTCCCCTTTCCTGGGCCGACTTCTGCAAATGAGGGGTTGGACGAGACAGCCTCGGAGGTGCCTCCAAGGTCTAGCTCTAGGATTCTATTCTCTTGGATAGGATCCAACCAATAAAGTGTAGACTTCTTGAGGGCAGAGAGTGCTTCATTTTGGTCTCTGTGTTCCCAGCACAGTGCTTGGCACAGAGAGAGAGCCACATATACAAAGTAATGGCAGGAATTTGAAGGAAAGGATTGTGGTAATTGAGATGGAGCTGGCCCCCCTTGCTCCCCTTCTCATTCATTTACATCAGGGATCAATGATAATCTTGGAATTATGAAAAAGAGGGCCGAGGGCTCTGGCCCATGCAGCTCTTATCTTGTTGAAAAGATTTGGGCACAAAGCAGTGGCTACCAGGATTTTCTAACCCTAAGTCAGATGGGACTTGAGGCAGAGGCCCTGCCCTTGGGAAGCAGAAACAAGCTGTGTAATTAGAATGTAGGATAGTGATTCAGAGCTAAAAGAAAACTTATTAAAAATCAGGAAGTGTTAGACATCAGAGGATGCAGCATTTTGACTATTTTTCAATCCCAGCTTCAAAGGTCAAATCCCCCCTTTCAGGTAGGAGTCTGTTTCCTCCCTCTTGGGTTTCCTAGAGCTGTGGGAGAATCAGCCTGCCAGCTCAGTATCTTGTCACAAAGTTCTCACCTGCTTGCATTGTAGAACAGTCATTCATGGAAGTCATTTCTGAAGCATTTCAGCTCTTTTCTCTTTGACCTTCACAATAATAATCCAGAGAGGTGGCTAGCATCGAGTGAGTGATCCCCTTTTTATGGGTGAGGACATAAGCCCAGAGAGGCTGAGTCATTTTTTCAAGCTTTCCCAGTGGCAAGGCCAGAGTTTGAACTCTAATTTTCTGATTCTAAAGTCAAAGTGTTCACTCTACCAGCTGCTTTGTGTTGGTATCTCTTGGCAGTCCTAGCTGGGGGGTCAGAGTGTGAGTGAGGGGTAGGAGGGTGCTGGCTTGAGGCTAAGGTCTTTGGAGAGAGGAGAACCTTGCTCAGTGAGTGGGCTGCTGGGCTTAGCTTGGAGGGTCGTCAGCTGTGTGTGTGTGTGTGTGTGTGTGTGTGTGTGTGTGTGTGTGTCTCTGTCCTTCTGCCAGGTCAGCCTTCTCCTCTCTCCCGGCTCAGCTGATGCTGGCCCCCATGGATCTCTGGTGCCCTTCTCCCCTCCTCCCTTCCTTATTTTGTCCAGCTCTGGGCGATGCTGCCCTTGACTCCATTGCTTGCTCTGGGTGGAGCACCTGGGGCCCCCTCTCCAGCACTGACAGGTCCCTGGCTGGATCTGACAGGTAGTCAGGACTCATTGTCTCTCCCGGACAGTCAGCGGCGCATCCCAGGTGCGGAGAGCCCAGGCCTGTCACAGCTAATTCAGCTCCCGCCAAGGCGTCCAATTGAGTTTCATTCTGCTGCCCCCAGAGTGGCTGGCTGGACTCAACCCCTCTCTCTTCTCTCTCCCTTCCCCCTTCCCTCCATCTGACTGCCTGGTTAAATTTCACCAGCTTGGGGCTGGGGCCAGAGGCTTTCAGCTTCACCAGCTTCCTCATCGGTCCCAGATGTTGGCGGTGGTTGGGGAGGAAGGATGCAGATGATTTTAGCCCCCCTCTCCCCAACCCCAGCCTCCTTTGGTCTCAAGGTTCAGTGAGCCTGAAGGAGCAGGTAGGGATGTATAACCAGGGAGGGCCCCCTGAGGTCTGGGCTGGCACTGGTGACTTGTTTATAAAGGATTTGCAGTAGACTTCAGGGCACTGGATGGTTCTCTTCACTGATGTGAAGGCCCAACGTGGACTCATTCTGTGTGACTCCAGAGAAGAAACTGGGAGCAGTGGAGAGAAGTTTTAGGAGGTGCATTCCAACTCAGTATTAGGGAAAAAAAAACCTCAAAAAATGCCCAGAGGTGTCCATAGAGGGCGGCATGAGGTAGTGAGCTCCCCACTTTGGGAGGCATCCAAGTAGAGGCTGGAAGACTCATCTTTGTAGGTGCTGGAGGGCAGCCCAGGGTTCAGTGGCCTAGAAAGCATCCTGGATGTGGAGCTAGAGAAGCTGGGTGACCTTGGGCAGGCCATTTGACTTCTCTGAACCTCAGCTTCCTCACCTGTAAAATGAAGAGGTGGGTCTAGCTGATTGCTGAGGGCTTCTCCACCTGATTCTAGTGCTGGGGTTGTGGCCCGGGTTCTCTGTATCTGCCCCTTAGTGAGAGCGAGGGAGTCTAGCAGTGGGTGAGTCTTGGGGGGAGGATGTGGAGGGGCCAACAGTCCTTGCCTTGACTTTTGAGAACAAGCCAATCGTTTGTTCAGGTGGGAGCAGACGGGAGGGGAACGAGGAAGAAGGAGAGGGGCTGGGGAGATGGGTGGGAAGGGAAGCAGCAGTATCAGTCTCAAGTGGGTAGAAGCAATGGCCTTTATCTGGAGGGGTTTTCCGCTCAAGGGACCTGGCTTCTCCACGTGGCTTGGATAGCTCAGGCCCTTTTCTCCTCAGGGTCAGCAGGACTGGGTTGGAATCCCGGCCCTGTAACAAAGTTCCCATGTGGCTCTGGGCAACCCACCACCTTCTCTGGGACCCTGGTCCTTAGCTGTTGTGTGCCAAACACCAGGAACAACTGTCATTTGTGAGGCATTCCCAGCCTTGGAGGCAGGCTGTGTGACCTTAGAGTTCATGTCCAACCTCTCCACTTTACGAATGAGGAAACCGAAGCCATGCCTGGAGTCAGCCTTCTCCCTGCTCTCTCCGGGTGGCAGTGGGGTGGTGCAGTGTATCAAGACTGGGCCTGGAGTCAGGAAGACCCGAGTTCAGATCTGGCTTACTCATCACACTGACCAGCTGGGTGACCCTGGGCAAGCCTGCCTCAGTTTCCTTATCTGTAAAATGAGGCTAATAATAGCACCCACCTCCCAGGGTTGTTGTGAGGATCAAAGAGAAAATGTTTGTAACAACACTTAATGAGAGGAGAGGATGTTTGTGTGCCGAGGCTTAGAGAGGGCTCGCTTCCTCTCCCCTGGCTCCTGCTGAGAGGACGGGCCCTCTGGCTCAGTGTGGCTGATCTCAGTGGGCTGAGCAGTGGCCCAGCCCGGTGACTGCTGCAGAAGAGGAGGTTTGGGGAGGTGGGGGCTGGTAATTACCCAGGGCTGTGCCGTCTGATTTGGATCTGGCTGATTCCGGCCGGATCCTTGGCCGTCTCACACCCACCTGCTGCCGTCTGCTTGCCCCTGGAGGCTTCCGAGGTGGGCTTGTGCCCCTGAAAAACCTGCAGAGACCAGCAGGTCGTGAAGAAGGGCCTTGGCCTTGCCCGGAGGGGAGGTCCAGCATGAGCAGGAAAAATAGGGTGATTCCCAATCTGTTCCAATTCATGGGATCATAGCTCTGATGTGACCGCAGAGGCCACCTAGGCCAACACCCTCATTTACAGATAGGGAAACTGAGGCCAGGGGAGGTGAAGGGGTTGGCTTATGGACAAATCGGGGGCAGAGGAGGGATCAGATTCCAGAGCCAGGGAGAGCTCTTTCTGCTGTAATTCAGCTCTCTTCAGTCACGGAGCCCTTCCTCCACACAAAGCCTGGGCTCCCTGGAGAACCCTAGGACTGCAGGCTCTTGGGCTGGAGAGGACCCTAGAGGTCACCTAGTGCAGTTCTTTCCTTTTACATTGGGGGAAACGAAGGCTCAGAAAGGCGGCGCAGCAGAGTGAGCAGAACTTTGGGTTTGGAGTCAGGAAGACTCGAGATCGAATCCACCCTCAGTCAGGGACTGTTTCCTTATTTGTGAAATGGAGAGGTTGATTTCTTCCTCCAAGGTGCCTCCAGGTCTCCCCAGTCTCATGCCCAAGGTCACCCTGCCAGCTCCCTGGTCTCCAGACTCTGCAGGGCTCTGGCCACTTGGCCCCACTCCCAGGTGGACCCAGCCTTGGCTTTCCGGGAGCTTACGCTCTGAAAGCATTGGGGGAGTTGGGGGAGGGGAGGCACAAATAACTATGATACTAGGGAGAGCTTTTAAGCATAAAGACTGGTAAGGAATTGGGAGAAGCTGGAGGCCAGAAGGGTGACTTTCAGCTCCAGGAGTGAGCCTCACCCACAAAGGGAGGGACTTGGGCTCGGAATCATTTCCCAGTATCTGCCCTCTCTCCTCATTGGACTCTCCCTTGTAACAGAAAAATCTGAGCAAAATCCAATGGTAACTCCCTGTGACATTCCACCTCTGTAGTCTTTGTCTCTGCCAGGAGAAGGGAGGTCTGCTTTCGCTGGACCAAGTCATGGAGGACAGCCAAGGCAAAGCTGTGGAGGTGGGAAATGGGATGCTCTACAGTAAGCACTTAATAAATGCTTGTTGAGTGACTCTTGGAGGGAAGGCTTTCAGCAGAGCTCTGTTCCTCTCACCTTCAGCAATCCCTTGTGTCAGCTTATCTCTGGGAAAGGAGTGTGGAGATTCTAACCTTCTTTTCTAAGCTTATTAGCTCCAGCTGAAAACTGGAGCCTCACTCAGCTGGGTTCCTGTTGATCAGAGAATTTTTTTTTTAAAAAGCATTTATTAGGAACCTACTGTATGTCAGGCTAGGCGCTGGGAATAGAGACAAAAATGATGGTCCCGTCCTCAAGAAGCTTCCATGAGGTAGTTGGTGGGGTGGGGCAGTCGTAGCTGGGGGATCAGGAAAAGCTTCATATAAAAGGAGGGGGCAGAGTTTTGAAGGATTCCAGGGATTCCAGGAGACCAGACATGGAGAAATGAAGTGTCCTATATGAGGAACAGCAACCAAATCAGTGTGGCTAGATCATTAAGTAAATAGAAGGGACCTCGGATTAAAGAACGATGGAGGTGGGGGGGACCTTAGGAGCATTTAGTTAACCCTCTCATTTTACATATGGAGAAATCATGGCCCGGAGAAATCAAGTGATTTGCCTAAGTCAAGTGCCCTGAACTCTGGGTCAAAGGTTGTCAGCCATTTAGTGATCTTTCTTGTGTGGTTCTAAGCTCCTCTTGAGAACAGTTGGACCCATTTCCCCATCGCCGTCCCCGCTGACCATGGCTGTCTGCTGTCTTTGCCACTCCAGTCCTGAGGTGACAGCTCAGAATCAGCTTCACGTGCATTTCTTTTATCATTAATGATGCGCAACATTCATTCCTTAATGTGGATCCTTTACATTTCTTCTTTGGGGCATCTCTGGTTCCCTTCTGTTGGCCACTTGTCTCTTGGACAGCGGCTAGTAGGGGCTTACAGAATGCCTGTTGATGGACATACTCTATTTCCTGTATATCCTGAATAGCCGGTAATCATCAGAAGTTACTGATGTGAACACTTTTTCCCCAATCAGCAGTTTTTCTTTTTAAAAAAGTTCATTCTGAACCTGACAAATGTAGCATAAATAGTCCTCCAGATGAAGGAAAACGGAATAAAAGGACTGAATATAAAACCTTAAATCTCTATTATAAATATCTTGCTCTTAAAAATAACAACGCATCATTAAACATCTTAGTTTTTTAATTTAAAATTTTATTTTTTCTCCAGTTACATGTAAAAACAATTTTTAACATTCATTTTAAAAGTTTTTTGAGTTCCAAATTCTCTCTTTCCCTCTCTTGCTTACCCCTTCTCATTGAGAAAGCAAGCAGTTTAGTACAAATTATACAAAACATGTTAGTTTTAAAGCTGTCTTGCTTGTCCGTGTCTCCCTCTAAATCTTCCCTTCTCTATGTTTTTTTAAAAAAGGCTTCAATAGCCCCCTTTTTTGGACATCTCTCTCACTCACTCTCTCCTCCTTCCCCAAATTAAAAAAAAAACCTCCCTTGTGACAAATAATCATAGTCAAACAAAACAAATTCAAATATTAGTGAATCGTTTATTCTCATATTCTAGTTACAGTTACTTCGATTTGTGCCAAAGCTTTTTAATTTTATGTAACTGGCACTGTTTCATCTTTTATGATCATTTCTATCCCTTGTTTGGTTGTGAATTCTTTTCCTGGACGGAGTTGTCAGATGAAGGAATTGAGACCAGAGAGGAGAGAGTTGTATACAGGGAGTGAGAGGCTTCCAACCCTGGGATTCCAACCCTAGGATTCCAACCCTGGTTCTCAGATTCCAAACTCGTGGCTCTTTCTACTCTACAGTAAGACTCTCCAAATGCTCTGCATGACATTCTGTTCAGGAAGGTATCTGGGCCCGGGGGCAATAAAACCAAGAGCTGGTGTTTTTATGATGCCTAAAGATTTTAAAAGAGCTTTTCTCATGACCATCCTTATTGGGACCAGTAAATCACTACTGTTTTACAGATGAGGAAACTGAGGCTTGAAAATGGGAAGAGATTTGCCCAAGGTCCCATATCTGGCCTGGGGCTTGGGGGCAGTATTTTGGAGTCCCAGCCTGAACGATTTCTCATAATTTCCCCATAGTACCCCATAACACCAGAATACCAATACCAGGTGCCCAGTCCCCTCACCCTCTTGTGGCCTTGGGGATTCCTACCTCCCCTGATCTGTATTCAAGTCCTCGTTGGTCCTGTTCCAGGGAGAGAGTCCCGCAGGCAGGCTGTGGAAAGAACAGGATGAAAGGGAACCTGGATGTAGCCAGAACCAGGGCTGGGTTGGCTGCCTTCCCCTTCCCCAGCCCTCTCATGTCCAGGTCCACAGAAATAGGGCCTCCAGGTCTGGGGGGGGGGGAAGGGCGCGGTTCAGGAGGGGAAGGGGGAGGAGCAGGAATCGGTGGATCTGCCCCCAGGGGGGCAGGGAACCTGTCATCTCCAGGGGCTTCCTGGCAGGCCTCGGAGGTGTCCATCCATGGATGGTAGTGGCCAGAATTCTGGGCTTGGCAGGGTGTGCACCCTCCCCAGCTGCTGATATAGATTCCCAGAATCCTCTGCTCCCTCCCTTGTCAGGATTATAAAGCTGGGAAGGGCCTCAGAAGGTCATCTGGTCCAGCCAGGGTCTTAGAATGTCAGAGTGGGTGGGGGGTGGAGGGTGGTATAGACCAAGGACCAACCCTCTCAAATGGATAAATCAAAGCACAGCATCTCAAATGTCACAGATAGAGCCAGAGCCAGGAGGGACCTCGTGGGCAGCTGGTCTAGCCTCATTTTACAGATGAGGAAACTGAGGCCCAAGAACACGGTGATTTGTCCAGGTCATGTGGATAATAAGCTTTAGAGGCAACCTGAGGAGCTCGTTCCACTGGACCGCAGTGCCTACAGATTGGAAGGAATCTCAGAGGCCACCTGGCCCAACCTGTACTGGGACAGATGCCTGAAAAGTGGCTACAGCTTTTGTTTGAAGCCCTCTGGTGATGAAAGACCCGCTGCCTCACAGTTTGACTCATTCCAGTTTTGAGCTACTTTCATTGTAAGGAAGTTTTTTTCCCTTTCTCCCTTAAACAGAGCTGAAATGCGCCCTCCCCTCTCTCCCCTCCTCATTCTGCCCCTGAGGACAGGCAGGACAAGCCTCAGCCCCTCTTCCTCACCTCCCTCCTAAATTATCAACTCTTCAGGCTAAATATCCCCAGGGCCCTGACACAGCCATCCTTCCATGGAAGAGTCTCCAGTCCCTTTCCTGGGAGAAGTCCAATCCCATCCAGGTTATCTTGGGCCTCAGTTTCCTCTTCAGTAAATATGACGATGATAATAGCTAACATTTACAGTGCTTTGATGTGTACAGGACACCATAAGCATCCTCATTCAATCTGTCCAATGAGGGCAGGTTGGACCAGATGGGAACTGGGGGTTTCTTTCAGCTCTGAGTCAAATGAAGTTCAATTCAGCATTTACACAACACGCCATCTCCCATCTCCCAGTCTTCGCACAGATTAGCCTCTGTGCCTGCCACCTGTTGTGCAATCCCTCCTCCCCTTTGACTCTTAGAATCCTTAGTTCAGCTCCAGCATGGCTTCCTATGGGAGAGCTTTTCTGAGTCCCCCACATGCTAGCTCCCTCACCACTAAATTATCTCACATTTACGTTGTATATATTTTGCAGCTACTCATCTGTTGTTCCTTCTACCTTTGCTGCCTCTCTCCCTCCCCCAGTGAAATAAAAGCTCTTTGAGGGCAGAGACTTTTGTTCCTGCCTTTGTGTGGCCAGCACCTAGTGTTGTGCCCAGGACACAACAGGAGCAGAAGATGTATTTGTCGATTGATTTACTCACCCAGAACATGGAGGGCTCTTTACTGGGCATTGGCCTGGATGCAATGATCCCGACTCCCAGGTTTAGGGCCTTTGTGTTAATCATGACAGCTGACATTTAGGAGACACTAGGCAGAGGGCCAGGGTTCAGCTGCCCCAGCTCTGCTAGTAAAACCCTCTCAGACCTTGGGTGGGTCCCTGCCCCTCTCAGCTCCTCAGCTGCCCCATCCTTTCCAGGCTTTCCTCACTCTGGACTACTCTCCCCCTTCGGCTTCTCCCAATTGGCTCGTTCCTAAGGAGGATGCCCAGGCTTGCTATCTCCTCGATCCTCTCCAGGCCCTGCCCTGGATTCTTTGGACTTTCACCCCCTCCCCTGCCTCATGGCTTTTCCTGATGCATTGTTCTCCCGTTAGAACATGAGCTTCTTGAGGGCAGAGACCATCTTTCTTTCTGCTTGTATTTGTGATCCCAGAGTTCGGCACGATCCCTGACTCAGTAAGAGTCTAATGAATGTGTGTTGAGTTGCTTGTGTAAGGTGAGTGCTGGACTGGGTGATCTCTGGGGTCCCTTCCAACTCTATGTGACCTTGGTCAAGTCACAGCCTGTCTCTGGGCCTCAGTTTCCTCCTCTGTAAAATGAAGAAGTTGGACTAGGGGGCTTCTTCCCTTTAGCTCACAGTCTAGACTCCTGTGTGACCTTGGGCATGTCTTTTCCCTGGGCCTCAGTTTCACTCAGTAAAAATGTGGGATCCCATTCAGCTCCAGATTTCAGATCGTATATGCCATTTTAAATTTTGCCAAGTGACTTCTATTCATGATCTAATTTGATCCCTACAACTACCTGCAAAGTTGGCAGGATGGGTATTATCATCATCACCCCCATTTTCTATATGGGAACACAGAGGTCCAGCTCCTTTGCTTCCAAGCCCCACCGACCTCGTGGTGGGGTTACGTCCCTTCCTCTCCATCAGGCAGGTAGTGGGAGGGGGAAAGGGAGAGAGCCTGGCTCACTCCCCCAGGCTGTGTGGGTTGACATAATTGGTTTCGCTCCCTTCTGGGAAATGGGATATAAAGACATCTCTTCTTCCCGCTCTCCTTCCCCATGAAACACTGAGGCTCACTCAGATGATGTCTTCAACTCCGCAGAGACCGGAATGAATTAAAGATGTAATTAAATTAGGAATAATTCATTGTTTCCACAGAACAACGGCTCTTCCTGCTTACAGGTGGAGTGTCAGAGGGCGGAGTCCGAGCCCTTCCTGAGCTTCTTAGATTTCCTCTTGAGGCTGCAAGGAGAGAGCCAGGTTGGGGGTTCTCTGGTTCACTTTGCATCCCAAGTGACTCTTCTATTCTTTTCTCATAACTGATGGCTTGAGGGAAGGTGCTGCCCCCATGGGAGAGCCCCCCCTTAACTCCTTGGCTGCCTGGTGAAGTCACCCCTTTCTAACCTCAGTTTCTTCATCAGTAAATTGGAAACGCTGGACTAGATGATCTCCATGGTCCCTTTCACATTCCATGTTCTGGGATCCCTCCCAGCTCTGATATTTTACATTCCAAGGTTTCTCCTGGCTCTGACCTTCCAAGGGTCTCTATTCTAGGGTTTCTCTCAGCTCTGACCTTCCAAGGTTCTATGTTCTAGGGTTTCTTCCAGCTCTGATGTTCTAGCTAGATCACTCAGGGCTCTCCCTGTTCTGAAATGCTAGGACTCTTTTAACCCGCCACATGGGTTCTCCTCTCTGAGATCCAATGCCCAGGACTCCCCTGGAGCTTTCCTGGGGTATGGGGTTTCAGAAGAGAGTGGAAGGGAATTTCTTCAGACTCAGAGACCCAGTAGGAGGCTGTAGTTGCTTAGCAACACAAAGGTCCCGCCCCCAATCCCGCTTGTCCTCTAAGGACCATCAGGGCTGGAGTATGATGTAAGTGAGGAGAGGTTGGATATTCCCTGCAGTCTGTTAGGTCATCCTCCCTTTCTCCAAAGGGAACCAGTGACCCCAGTGCGGAGGAAGGAAATCAGTTTCATTTGGGGATTTATTAAATACCCCCTAAAGACCCTGGGCATCTCCCAGTATAGCCTTGTGCTTGGCACTGAAGCCAGGCTTCTCTCCCCAAAAAGCACAGGCCCAGTTCTCTACACCCCAAGGAATGGGGTTGACCCCCTCAGGATGCTCTCACTCAGCCTTCTGGGGGAGGCCAGGCTGCCACACAAGAGCAGCTGCCTAACAATCTGTCCCGGGGAGCTGGTGATTGAATGCCCAATGTGTGGCCCAGACAGAGGCGGGGGGCTCCAGATGAGGGAGACGATCATGGGGCTGTGGCATCGGGGGAGGGGCGCGGTGGGAAGGCTTGGGGAATTGAGGCCCGGCGGCGCACTCCCATGCATCCTCTCGGTCTTGCTCGTGGTCCCCTGCCCGCATTCTTCTCCCGCATTCTTGAGTTCTCTTTGAGACATCCCACGTTGTGATCACCAGAGCGAGCTGTTGAGCTGGGCTGAGCGCCATTCCACAGCAGCTTCTTCATGCTCTGTGCCCAGGGAGGGCCTGCTGGCCCCTGCCTCCCTGCCTCCCTCCTCAAGGCCTCCGGTGTGGGGAATCTGGGGCCCCCAAGCCTCCACTCTGGGGATCCTTGCCCCTGTCACGTCCTGCCTGGCCGTGTGTGCGTGTGTGTGTGTGCGTGCGTGTGCTGGGAGTATTCTTGGTTTAAATGGGACACTTGGGTTCTATCGCTGGCTTTCATTAATTCAATGAGCATTAATTATTGGCTTTGTACGAAGCATTAGCCCTGTCGCTGGCATCCTCTGTGACCTTGAACCTGTCATTTCCCCAACCTCAATTTTCTCGTCTGTAAATGAAGTTGTGTAGGGCAGTCCTTACTGGCATTCCCAGCTCCGATGTTCTACGTTCCATGTTCTAGCCCCTCCCAGCTTTGACATTCTCTGTTCTATGTTCCATGTTCTAAGAGCCTTCTCTGCTCTGACCTTCTGGGAGTCTCTGGTTTTGCTTCCAGGAGGGGCACAGGCAAGAGTGGTTGTGATCGGTCCTGGGCACTCCCTGCATAGTGAAGTGTGCAGCTCTGTTCACAGGCGACACTCACTAAATCCTTATTGTATTTGTGAAGAACACTTGGCCAAAGGATCAGAGGATCAGCCACTGAAGGGCTACATAAGCTTAGGCCACTCTTTCATAGTCTGTGAGGGGGGTGAGGCTCACTCAGTGCTCTCCAAGGTCCTGTTGGGCTGTGGATGGGCCTCGAGGCCTCCCACCTGCCTGCTCAGCCTTTGGCAGAGCTGATGGACTGCTGGATGGGGGACCTGTAGCCACCATCAGCTTTGTGCCAGTGTGGGGTGGGGGCCCAAAGTGTGAGGCCTAGGGAGGAGTGGGAGATAGGTGCCTGGGGCTTCTATGTCCCAGGGGGTGCTGAGGACAGGAGGGAGAAAAGGCACTAAAGAGCTGTTGGACCAGAACAGACGAACCTTTCAGTCTGTATATTTAGCTCATCTAGGTATATAAACAGAAACCTGGAACTGCTTCAGCTGCTCCCCCCAGAAGAGTGAGTCATCCCACTCTGGAGCTAAAGTTAGGTTCAAATCACACATTTGCATTCTCTCTCTCTCTCTCTCTCTCTCTCTCTCTCTCTCTCTCTTTCCCTCCCTCCCTCCCTCCCTCTTCCTCTCCCTCCCTCCCTCTCTCTTCCTCTCCCTCTCTCTCTCTTCTCTTTTTCCTCCCTCCTCTCTCCATCCCTCCCTTTTTTCTCTCTCTCCTTCCACTCTCTCTTTCTGTCTCTCTCCCTCCTTCACTCTTTCTCTCTCTTCTCTCTCCACCCTTTCTCCCTCCTCTCTCTCTCTGTGTGTCTCTCTCTCTCTCTGTGTGTCTCTCTCTCTCTCTGTGTCTCTCTCTCTCTCTCTGTCTCTCTCTCTCTCTCCCCCCTCCCTCTCCTCTCTTTCTCTCTCCTCTCCTCTCTCTCTCCCTCTCTCTTTCTCCTCTCCCTTCCCCCCTCTCTCTTTCTCTCTCTCTCCCTCCCTCTCCTTCTCCCCCCTCTCTTCTATCTCTGTCTCCTCCCTTTCTCCTCTCTCCATCCCTCCCTTTTTCTCTCTCTCCTTCCACTCTCTCTTTCTGTCTCTCTCTCCCTCTCTCTTTCTCCTCTCTCTTCCCTCCTCTCTCTTTCTCTCTCCTCCCTCCCCCCTCTCTCCCCTCTCTCCCCCCTCTCTCCTCTCTCTTCTCTCCTCCTTCTCTCCCCCTCCCCCTCTTTCCCTCTATCCCCTCTCTCCCCCCTCTCTCCTCTCTCTTCTCTCCTCCTTCTCTCCCCCTCTATCCCCTCTCTCCCTCCCTCTCCCCTGCCTCAGTTCAAGCCCTCATCATCTCTATATTATTCCAGTAGCAGAAACCGTGCTTCCAATCTTTCCTTCCTAAATACATTCTTCACAGAGCTGCTAAATTGATATTCCTGAAGCACAGGTCTGATCAATTTACTCCCCTCCTCAGAAGCCTTCGGTGACTCCCTATTGCCTCTGGGATGAACTACAGCCTCATCTTCATGGCATCTAAAGCCCCAGCACATGTGTTCTTCTCCACCCTCTCTCTAACAGCCACACTTGCCTGGCCCTTACTTTTTGTACACAGTACTCCATCTCCATGTGCCCTGGGTCTTCACCTCCACCTCTGGAGTCCCTGGCTTCCCTCCAAAGCACAGCAAAGGTGACACCTCTCAACCAAGAAACATTTTCTGTCGTCTCCCTTTTCCTCTGCCCCCCTCGCCCAGCTGTTAGTGTCTTCTCCTTCCAGACATCCCTTTGTGTTCCTTGGTTTGGCTTCTCTGTGGATGGCTTGCATACCCTCAACCAAATACAAACGCCTCATTCTTTGTTTCTCTATCCCTAGAGTCTAGCGTAGTGCTGGGTCTGTAGGAGGCATTGACTATTTGTTGGATTGAATTGAAGTGAAATGTGGTCCTTGGACCACAGGCACACAAAGTGTCCCAGGGCCTATCCCAAAAGCATTTGCAGCTGTCTGGGGGTGGCCCAGGGCTCACCTTATACTGGTTTGCCTTTGAGAAGCCAGGGTCACACCTACATCACAGTGAAACCTCTGAAACAGACTTTAGCTGAACTTTCCCATCTGTAAAATGGGGATGATTATATTTTCATAATTTACCCTACAGAAACTCTCCAAGGATCATGCAAGATAATGGATGTGAAGCACTTTATAGACTTTAAATGACTATAGAAATATCTGCTCTTACGATCAATTATTAAAAATCGTGATTGATGTTTTCAGTCTGGGATTTCAGCAACGCTCTTAAGGTGGCTGGGGACTGGCCTTCCTGTGCACAAGGTCCCATCACCACAAGGACCCACCCTGGGAGGAGACCTGTGCTCCCCTCTTTGCTCCAGCTAGAAGAGGCCTTAGCTGGCCATTCTATGGTTTGAGGGAATGAGTGTTCCAGAGATATTAATCCCAGGCTGCCTCCATGTCATCCAGGCCACCGTTCTTGCCTGCCTCAGCCCATTCAGGGCTCCCAGGCTTGGTCTCCCATGGTGGCCACCATTATTGTTTGGGAGCCATAGAACTCGGGTGCTGCCCAGGCTACCTCCTGTCTTCTTGCTAAGAACAGTTGGAACAGCTGGGTGGTCACTGAGCTTAATGGGCCTCTCCCAACCTCAGGTGAAATGGAAGGAGCCCCGGCATTGTCCGCCTGGCAGTATGACCTTGGGGAAATTGTCTCTGATGGAAAATGGAGGTAATGAGCCTTCTGACACTACTTATCTCTCAGGGTCGTCACGAGGAGAGAGCTTTGAATGCATTAAAGTGCTCTAGGAGCACTGAGTTCTCACTGTATCACTATTATTATTAATGGTATAATGATATGAATAATAGAGCAATACACCGAGCCACCATCATTTCTTCTCATGTCCCACGCCCTGTGTGAGAGCCTAACGATACAAGGGCACACTGGTCTTGGCCCTGCCTTTCAGAGCTTCCATTCTAAGGGGTGAGCCAGCCATTACTGAGCACCTGCGATGTGCCCCTGGCCAGGCCTGGAGACCCACAGGAAAAATGATGATGATGATGATGCATAACTGGCACATGGTGTTGGCCAAGCCCTCTACCTGTGTTTGAGCCTCAGAACCCCCAAGGGAAGTGGGTGCTGTTGTTATAGAAGAGGAGATTGAGTCTCAGAGAAGAGAAGTGACTTGTGCCTGTTACATAGTGAGCGTCCGTGGCGGGATCTGAACCTGGGTCTTCCTGCCTGCCACTGAGACCGTGCCTGCAGCCTCCAATGTGCAGGGGGTTCCCAGAGCTCATGACCCACCTCTCTATTTGAAGATGGTCCCTCTCCTCTCACTGACCTCTCATCACTTCTGTCCTCTGCTGTGGACACCCCCAATATATGTTCCCTACTGTACTGAAATGCAGTGGCGCATAATGGATGGAGCCCTAGGCTGGTGCTCAGGAAGGCCTGGGTTCAAATCTCACATTTGGCACCCATCACTGTGACCAAAGGCAAGTCATTTACCTCAGTTTCTTAATCTGTAAAATAAGCATTTAATAATCACTACTATCTATCTCATAGGGTTGAAAGGGGATAGGGATGGGACCTGGGATTTTCATTGGCAAAGGGAGCTCCCAGGTGAGGACACTCCTTTTACTGTGCAGGCTGGCACCTTCATGGTCTTAGAGACTTGTCTAGGGCAACTTTGCCAAGTGGCTGCAGGTAAAGAAGGCCTAGCTCAGGACACCTGGTGCAGTGTGAATTAGAAGAGGGATGGAGACTCAAGGAATCCTGACTCGGCTCTCTGTCCACCAGCCCATGTTGCCCATTACACAGAGTTGTCATCAAGGTGCTGATGGATGTAAAATGCTTAGCAAACCTTGAAGGAGAATTATTACATTCTCTATACATTTCATAAGGCCCCTCCCAGCTCTGACATCCCCTGTTCAGAGGTCCCTCCCAGCTCTGACCTTCTCTGTTCTAAGGTGCCCCACATTCCTTGTTCTAAGGGCCCTCTCAGCTCTGACATCCCCTGTTCTGAGGACCCTCCCAGCTCTGACCTTCCATGTTCTAAGGTGCCCCCCATTCCTTGTTCTAAGGCGCCTCCCTGCTCTGACATTTCCTGTTCTAAGCCTCCCCTACCATTCCTTGTTCTGAGGCCCCTTCTTGCTCTGACATCCGCTGTTCAGAGGTCCCTCCCAGCTCTGACCTTCCCTGTTCTAAGGTGCCCCCCATTCCTTGTTCTAAGGCCCCTCCCTGCTCTGACATTTCCTGTTCTAAGCCTCCCCTACCATTCCTTGTTCTGAGGCCCCTTCTTGCTCTGACATTCTCCGTTCTAAGTGTCCCACCCCAGTCCTGACCTTCCCTGTTCTAAGGGCCCTCCCTACTCTGATATTCTATGTTCTAAGGACCTCTGAGTTCCAATATTCTCTCTTCTGAGGTCCTTGCCAGTCCTGATGGCTTCAGATTCCCTGTAGAATAGGTCACCTATAGAATATAAATTCTGTGTTCCTAGGTCCTTTCCCAGTTCTGATATTCTGTGTTCTAAGGCCCCCCTCACCCTCAGTTGATAATGTAAACATTTTCAAATGCTGTTCTATTCCTCTTTCTCTCTCTCCCCGCCTGTGGAAGTTTTCCATTTTCAAAGAAAGTTGGGAACTCAAGGGATCCATTGATCTGGACTGGAGTAATTTCCGTTGCCAACTGGTGCCCGGTAGGGAAGGCCTGAGGGTCTCTGAAGTGACCCTGGCTAGTCAGTCTCCTCTCCTGCCCATGTCTAAGGCTGCCCTGCAGTTGCTAGCACTTAGCCTGAAGCCCCCAAGCTCTGGACAGGAGACTGGTCCAGGCCAAGGGAGATGGGGAGGTGTTTTGGATGAGAAGGGGGGAAAAAGATAGAGCAGGGAAGGGGACCACCCCTCGGCTTGGGCTCCTTCTCTGCCGGCTGGCTGCTTCTCCCCCTCTCCCCGGGCTGTGTGTGACTTCAGGACAATGCAGGTAATTGCCCCTTCTTGGAGGCGTTAATAGAAACCATTGAAGTCTGTTTCCAGGAGGGATCTGGGAGCTGGGGGCCCTTCTAAACCAGAATGGAGGCTGGGCTTTTGTCAGCGGAGAGGCCAGCTCAGGTAATGAAAGGGACAGAGCCTTGGGCTTTATTATTCCTCTTCAGAGCCACTGGAGCAACCGGGGCCCTGTGGAAAGGACTGGGGGGGGAAGAGAGGGAGGGAGGGAGAGGGCCAGAGGGTGGCCAGTCAGGCTCCAGCAGACAGCTCCCAGCCCTGGCTTCTTCCTTTTATGGGCCACTCCCCTCAGGCACTCCCCATCTCCTTTGGCCTGTGCCCCTCATCCCTCTCTCTTTTCCTTCCTTACCAATCCCTTACCCCTCCTCCTCTTCTTTTTTGAACGCATGTGGGTTCAAAGGTTCAGAGGCTAAGTGACTTGCCCAAGGTCATACTGGTAGTGAGTGTCAGAGGTAGAATTTCAACCCAGTTCCTCTTGACTCCAGAACTACAGAGCTGGCGTTCTTTCCACTGGACCAGGTTTCCATCCCCTCCATTCCCCTCCCACTGGCAGGTTATTGGAGTGATCCTGGTAGAAGGCGATGAGGGCCCATCCCAGAGCTGTGCCAGTGTGAGAGCAGAGAAGGGGCCCTCTAAGACGCAAAGATGGGGATGGTAGG
This sequence comes from Trichosurus vulpecula, assembly GCF_011100635.1. Lineage (NCBI taxonomy): Eukaryota > Metazoa > Chordata > Mammalia > Diprotodontia > Phalangeridae > Trichosurus > Trichosurus vulpecula. Next base: position 298,068,158 of record NC_050577.1, read on the forward strand.
ACTTAAGCACTTGGGTACAGGAGGTGAGCATGTGGAGCCCAGGATGACTCCTAGGTTGGGAGCTTGAAGGACTGGGAGGATGAGGATACCCTCTACAATACTGGGGGTAGGAATGGGGATGGTTTGGGGGAAATATGATGAGTTCCTTTTTGGATGTGTTGAGCTGAAGGTGTCTATTGGACATCTAGTTCAAGATCCAATCCTTCCCAGAAGGAAGAGGGGACCCCATCTGGCTTTCCTTTTTACCCTTTCTATCTAACCCAACCTCAACTCTGTGTACCCCTCAATCTTATTGGGGCCTCCTGTATCCTTCTGACATAGTTTAGTTGAAAAGCATTTTTTATTTCCACTAATGTGACCTTGGCCAAGTTGGTTGACCTATCTGGGCCTCAGTTTCTTTGTCTGTTAAATGAAGGGGTTGGACCTTCCAGTGTGGGATCCTACAGGGTCCATCCATCCAACCTTCAACATCTACTAAGTCATCTTGGGTCACCCAGACAAAGCCCAGTCCTACCCTCTGGGCTCAACTGGGCCCTTCTTGCAAGCCAGTCCTATTCCTTCTCTCCATCTCCTTCTCCTCTTTCCTCTCCTCATTGATATTCATGCATGAATGAGTTCAATTTATTTCCCTTCTTCTCCCTGAGGGGGCTTGTTTGTAAATTGCCTGGATTTGAAATCATCTAATTCTCAGGTTTGTCATTTGGTACCGGATAGGCCTTCCCAGCCTCCTCCCCAACTCTGGCCTGAGGGAAGGAGAAAGAGGGAAAGACAGGCGGGTTTGTTCAGAGAAAACCTGGAGACAGAGATTGGGTGGGGAGTGGTACTGAGAAGGGAGGCAGGTTGGAGCAGAGTGAGCCAAGGGGGTCCTGCACTTGAAGGTTGCTGGATCTCCAGGGGGAGTTTGGGGGGTCTGCTCAGCCGGGCTGTCCCAGCAGCTGATGCCCTATGCACCAAGCCCTTCCTAGGGACTGTATAGGTAGGGATCCTGTTTGGAAAAGGATGAGAGGCATGGGGCGGGGGGGTCTGGTATACTCCTTACTAAACTTCCCCCTTTACCCTCCCTGCTGGTCTCCGTAGGCACCTCCCCACTTACTCTGTTCTGGTGTGTGATGAGCTGCCAGGGCTCCTGGCTGTTGGGGTCTCCCGGGCAGGAGAGAGGGCAGAGTTCTCCAATGCTTTCCACTATGAGGCAAGAGGCCTGGGTCCTAGGCCCCATTTGGGCCAACCATTTCCCCTTCCCAGGGCCTCCTGGCTCCTCCCAGGAGGAACGTAAACAGAACTGAATGCAGAGTGACCTCTCAGCTCTGGAGCTGGATAGGTCTCAGAGGCCACCTAGTCCCCTCATTTCGCAGGCCCAGAGAACAGAAGGCTTTGCTCATCACAGTCGCCTAGATCATAAGTGGCAGTCAAGATTTGAACCCAGATCCCTTCACTTGACTTCAAATTCTGTTCTTTCCACTACATCACACTGTCTCTCCTGGGTCTTGATGCCAGAGGCATCCTTAAAGAAAGAGATGAGTCTGTGGAATCACTGTGTCTGATGGAATTAATCTCATTTTTGAGGTGATGGAAAAAATGTTGCATGATATTTGTTTGCTCCCTGCTCCGGGCAGAAGGAGGCAAGGTACCTCCCATAGGAATACGAGAAGAACATCACAAGCCCCATATGCCCCCCAGGAGGCTTTCTGATTCACTGAGGAAGTGGAAGAATTACCCAATGAGCTCCTTGGGGGGCAGCTCCTTAGCTTGGCTTGGAGGGGCCCTGGGAAGAAACAGTCACTCTCCTTTGGGGCCAGGAGCCATCTGGACAAGTCCTGCACAGATCAGGAGGGGCCTTGATCAGTCCTGGGGGAGCCATAGTGAAAGGAGAGGTTAGAAAGCTCTTGGTCACCTGGTCTGGGGCTGGAGCAGTCACAGTCCTGGCTCACATTTCTCTGCTCCCAACAGCTGTCAGTGCTTAGTGTAAGTATGTTCATTTCTATTTTGCAGATGAGGAAAATGAGGCTCAGAGAGGTTGAACGAAGTTGCTCGTTTATGTAATCACACAGCTAGGTGGCGTTAGAGTTGAGATTTGAACCCAGCTCCTCCTGAGTCCATGTCTAGAACCCTCTCCATCAGGCCACACTGCCCTTGATGTGTTTGTTCTTTTAAAATATGTCTATTTTTTTCCCCATTGGAAGTAAATCTAAGAGAAATTAGTCTTGTTTGTGGAGAAAGGAGTGAGAGAAAGAGGTGAGGACTGGGCACCAGCATAGGGTCATTTCAACCTTACTCTTCATTCTACAAGATGATAAATTCAGACCTAGAGAGATTAAGTGACTCACCCAGAGTCCACCTAGGTGCTAAGAATTAGAGCCAGGACTCAAGCTAAGGTTCTGCGATTTAAAAGCAGTATTAGCAGAAGGGATGAAGAAGCTGGAGGCTGTGGTTGGTGGATCTCTGGAGCTGAAGCCAAGCAGGGTCAAAGGCCAGGACCTGCCAGAGAGCTTGGGGAAGGGGGCTTGAAGTGGGGTTCAGAAAGTAGTCAGGCAAAAACTCCAGGGCCAGAACCAAAGGTACCCTGGACAGCTCCAAGGTGGGGTGGAGTGGAGTAGTGGTGCCCAGATAGCTATCTGTGGGTCACAGATTGATGATTGTCCTTCATTCTCCAAGAGGACCATGATGTCAGGAATGTGATGTCATGACCTGCAAGTGAATTGGATTTAAGTGAGGCATGGCTGTGCAAAGTCACCAGCCTCACTTTCTCCTCCGGAGCCATCTGGGTCCAGTGGCAAGATATAGATCAGGACGATTGGAGATGGCCACTGCAATGGGAGACCTTGGCCTTGTCTGTGAGTCACCGAGGCTTGAATCCCAGGGAGGGCTGGAGAGCCCTCATAAGGCCTAATGAATGTGTGAAGTTAATAAGTGATTACACAGCGCTCCACAAATATCAAGCTGAATATAAATAGCAATAATGAAGAACGAAGCAGGCAGCAGTGGGGGAGTGTTACTTCTAGCTGAGACCAGGAAGAACCTGGTCAGTTCCCCACCCCCCACCCCCCAGCTTGGCACTGACCATGTTGCTCCACCTTCCCTCCTGTCCCCTCTCCTGTTCCCTCCCATCCCCTTTCTTGGCTTACAGAACCTCCCCCTTTTACTCTAGAGACCAGTGCTTAGAAAGGTGGTTATTTATCCAGGAAGGGAAAAGGAGAGGCTGTCATAGGGGATGGGGACAGGGTGGGGGTGAAGAGGGTTTCACTTGGCATGTGAGAGACTTAGGTTAGACCCAAGGCAGGACTTCCTTCCTTCCTTCCTTCCTTCCTTTCTTTCTTTCTTTCCTTTTTTCTTTCTTTCCTTCCTTCTTTCTTTCTTTCATTCTTTCTTTCTTTCTTTCCTTTCTTTCTTTCTTTTTCTTTCTTCCCTCTTTTCTTTCTTTCTCTTTCTTCCCTCCCTTCTTTCTTTCTTTCTCTTCCCTCCCTCCCTTCCTCCTTTCTTTCTTTCTTTCTTTCTTTCTTTCTTTCTTTCTTTCTTTCTTCCTTCCTTCCTTCCTTCCTTTCCTTCTTTCTTCCTTCCTTTCCTTCCTTCCTTCTTTCTTTCTTTCTTCCTCCCTCCCTCCTTCCCTTCCTTCCTTCCTTAGTGGTGAATTTAATAGCAATAACTAGAATTTACATAGAGCCTTAAGATTTACAAAGCACTTTACAAATATTATCTCATGTGATCCTCACAACACTCCTGGGAGGTAGGTGCTTTTGTTATCCCCATTTCACAGATGTGGAAACAAGCTGAGAGCTTTAGTGACTAGTGCAGGACTTTCAGAGGATGAGAGCTCTTGAATAATGGACTGGATCCAAGAGGGAAGTTATATCGTCAGAGGGCTATAGATGGCGAGCTGGAAGAGACCCTTAGAGACTTAGTCCAACCCCCTCATTTTATAGATGAGGAAACTGAGGCCTAGGGAGGGAAGAGACTTGCCCAAAGTCACCCAATAGTCTTGTTTAGTCTTACTGCCTTAGTATCTTGGTGTCTTCATCTTGGTTCGTGTCTTGAATCAAGCATAGGTTTTAGCATCTACTTCAGCTCCCTTATTATGTAAATGAGGAAAGTGATATCCAGAGAGGTAAAGAACCTGACCAAGGCTCCACAAAGCCAGAACTAGAATTGAGGGTTTTAAAGAGCACCTCTCACCACTAGCATTCTTTCCAGTGAGCCAGGGAAAGATGGTGACAAGAAACCACTTTCCTCATTTGGGTCTGAGGTGCTTGTAGACTTAACATTTTTTAAAATGTTATTAGTACATCATAGTTATTTCCAGACGTACACTCCTTCACTTCCCACCAACTCTGTGATTCTTCCTTTATAATAAAGAAAAAAATCACTTAAGCAAAGCCAACTGGCACATTAGCCACATCTGGCAGGGTATACAATATGGTGCATCCATAGTTTCCCACCTGTGCAGTCAAAGGTGGGAAGTTAGTTTGCTCCTCTCTACTCTGGTGACAAGCTCAGCTGTTATAATTATAATCAATTCATCAACAACTCTTTATTCAGCCCTGACTGTGTGTTATACTCTAGGGATACAAAGTCATATGAGAAGCAGTCCCTGCTCAAGAACCATCTATTCAATTAGGGGAGGCAGCATGTGCTTATGTGAGTATATAGAAAAAACCATTGCTTGTTCTTTCTGTTACATTGTTGTGGTCATTATCTCTATGGTTCTTTCAGTTCTGCTTACTTTACTTTGCATCGGTATATAGAAACCTTCCTCTGCTTCTCTGGGTTTGGTACATTTAACCTTTCTTGTGAAGCAGTATTCGGTCATCACTTTCACAGGCCACAGTTCACCCTGCCGCCTCCAACTCATGGGCGCCTACTTCATTCCCACTTCTCTCCTAATACAAAATTGTTGTATATAGACTTCAATTTTTTATTGCTATATTTCATTTTGATTTCCCCTTTATTTCTAACTGAATCCTTGCCTCTCCTATCACTAGCGAGCTATTTCTTGTAACCAAGAACAAAATAGAAACGTTTGTAGGGTTTCCTATCTGGAAGGGACCTTTGACTATTCTCTTCAGCTCATAGCTTTAGTTTCTTTTTCTGTTGAAGACGGCAAGTGGAATAGATAATCTGAGGTCCCTTTCAGCTCAAAATCTTTGATCTGATGACCCTTTGAGATGATCCAGTCCACCCCTTTCCTTTTACACGGCTGAGGTCCCCCACAACACATATAAAGAAAGTGGTCTTGAGAAGTGGACAGTTTGCCCAAGGTCACACAAGTGGCAAATAGAAAGGGGCAAGATTTCAGATCCAGGGTCTCAGGTCCTGTGCTCTTTCTACTGAGCCTCCCTACCCATCACAGCAAGATGATGGTCCGTCTCTCCAGGAAGCAGTGGCGGGTAAGAGGAGGGATTATGGCCTTGAGGTGCCTCTGCTGTGGTGTGTGTGTGTGTGTGTGTGTGTGTGTGTGTGTGTGTGTGTGTGTGTAAAATATCTAGGGTTGAGGAGCTGGAGGGAGTAATAGGAGAGTTCCTTGACTATGGCTGTGAAGACTAGACAAGGATCTCCCTTTTCAAATAACACCAACTTTCATTTCTGTGGCCCTCATGTGCTACCAGCCATGCCATTTTACATCTTCCAATTTACAGATGAGGAAATTAAGGCTTAGAGGGGGAAAGGTATTGTGCAAAGTGAGGAAGAGACAGGCAGGATTTGAACATAGGTTGGCTTCTGACTCCAAGCCTCTCACTCATTCCATTCCAGCATCACCAGCAAGCAGAGACCATCCAGCTCATAGCCCTCTCTCCCTGTGACTGTAGCTTCCCCTATAGACATGTGGTGTCAGTAGAAGGATGGTCTATCCCTTACGTGGTTTTCTCTGCATGCACAGATCTGCTCATATTCCCTGGCTGGCACCCGTTCTCCCTGCAATAAGGCTTTGGTGAACCTATCGTAAGCTCCAGGGAGAGAGAAGGGGGAGAGAGAGAAAGAGAGAGAGAGAGAGAGAGAGAGAGAGAGAGAGAGAGAGAGAGAGAGAGAGAGAACCAGAACCAATCTCTCTTCATATCCATCCTTCCTTCCCCCCACCCCCTTGGAATGGAGTAGTTTCATCTCTGTTCCCCCCATCTCCCCCACCCCATCTGTTAGCTAGTGGGTTCCCCACTGGTCCTTCGGAAAGAAGATATCCCCCCCATTTCCTCCACTCCCCTCCCCCATCTACCTCAGCCCCTCTCCCCAAATACAGTCTCTACCTCCTTCCCCAGTCTCCCCTCTCAGATGCGTGCCCCCCCTCCCTGCCAGGAGACAGCGTTTTCCAACTCTGGCTCTATAGAGTCCCCGGCTCCAGCCTGAATAGAACCAGCTTCTTGGTCATCTCCGTCCTCATCCTCAGAGCCAACTGCCAGGCTGCTATGGATCTGAGACAGCCCCCTGGCTTGTGCCTGCAGTTTCTCGGCCCCCGGAGACTCAGCTGATCTTGATTTTTTGGGGGGGTGGGCATGGGTGTGTGAGGACTAGGGGTGAGGGACATCCTCCCTCCTTTTTCTGGTTGGAAATATTTTTGGGGGGATATTTTCCTCCCCTGACTCCACTCTGACCTGGACCTCTCAAAAGCTTTCTCTTCCATGAGAAGGTAGGTGTGTATATTGGGGGAGGGGGGCTGATGGGATTGGCACATACCTGACTCCAGTAATTCGCTGGTGGTCTGAGGGTTGTTCTTTTGAGAAGAGACCTCCAGAGGCCCTCTCCTCCCCCCTGGTCCCATCCCCTCCTTCCCTCCCATCCCAGTCCAGCACCGGCTCTCCCTGAGGGAGGTGTTGGGAGGCAGGCAATGGGAAACTTTGATTCTCCCCTCCATCCCAGTGGTGATGAAAGTTCTTTCAGTGGTGATGCCGGCCGGTGTGTGCAGCTGGGCTGCCTGCCCCATTCAACAAGTCAGGTTGGAGGGGCTGGGGTAGGAGGCGGGGGTGGCTTCCCCCTCCCCAGCAGCGTTGCAGTCCTGGCTCCCGGCTCCTGGCTTCCTCTGATGGCTCTCCCTTGATCAGGGCTCTGTGACGCTGGCTGGAAACCTGAGGGGCTCTGGTGAGTCTTGGCAGGCTCCGAGTTGGGGATCCCAGGGATTGAGGAAGGTTGGGGGTTGGAAAAACCAAGGGGGAAGCTGTTGGGAAGGATGGAGGAAGAGATGAGCCCCGGAGGCATTCAACTTTGGTTAGGGCAGTGAAGGGTTAAAACTGTCCCCCCCCCCCCCATCCTTAAGTCTGTGGTTTCTCTTTGCTAGAAGACACCAAGGCCCGTCAGCTGGACTTGGGGTAAAAAATAACCCATGATCTGTTTGGGGTACAGAATCATCAAGTCTCTGGGTCTTGTTATATAATCACTGGTTATGATGATTCGGTCTTAATTGTCTGTTCACAGCATCGGCTGCCGTGTGTGTCCTTGCTTGCTGTTTGGTGATGGGGGATATGAGGTGGGGGGGTGGGGAGGATGGCCGTGTGAAAATCTCTTTTTATGGGTGAAATGATCTGATTATGTGGGACCTGCTGGGTGAGCTCCTGCCCTGACTAGGAGACCTGAGGGCCGGGTCAGTGGGTTAGGAGAGAGCTGGCTGCCCCCTGCCTTCTCCCCTTCCTCCCCTCCCTTCCCTTCCCCTCCGACAGCCCCCAGGGAGTTGTGGGGGTGGGAACAGTCAGTGGAGTGGTGGGCAGGCTCTGGGCACACCAAAGCATTCCTGTGTTCTGTGCTCTTGAGACACCTGGGGGACTGAGGATGAGCGGCTTATGGGGACATTGAAGGGGACTGTTTCGGGGAAGAGGGGTGAATTTGTAGGGGTGTGCGCGTGTGTGTGTGTGTGTGTGTGTGTGTGTGTGTGTGTGTGCGCGCGCGCGCCACTCTCTACAATCCAGTGTTCTGCTTAAGACGAGGGGATCCTGTACCCAGCATCGGAAGGGACCTCGGAGGTTCTCTGGTCCAACCTCATTTTACAGATAAGGAGGCTGAGACTTGGGTGGTGAGGCCATCTGCCCAAGGTCACACACAGGACCCCAGATCTACAGCTGGAGGGACCTCTGAGGCCCATCTCCTTATTAACTGAGGAGCAAACAGAAGCCCAGAGAACATAGTGACTTGCACAAGGTCAGAGTTGGGCTTGGAACCCAGGTTCTCTGACTCCAGATTCAGTGTTGTTGGTGGTTTGTCACAGGGATGGTGGGGGGACAAGCCCCCCTACCAATGTCTATCTCCAAACCTCCAAGATGCTGCTTTCACTTAATTCTGGCCTCCTGCACCAACCTGATTAGCTTGCCAAACACATTTCCCGAACCCTGCCATCTCTTATGGGGACAGAGCTAATGTAGTCTCGTGGCTTTCAAAACTTTCCCTTTTGGAAAAATCAGAAAAGTGACTAATTTGTTTAGATGGTGTGTGTGTGTGTGTGTGTGTGTCTATATATGTGTGTGTATGTGTGTGTATATGTGTATGTGTTTGTGCATGTATATGTGTGTGTATGTGTATATTCGCGTGTGTGTGTGTGTGTGTGTGTGTGTGTGTGTGTGTGTGTGTGTGTGTGGTGCATACCTCCAGTTCTCTCCCACCTACCCCCACCGTCTCAGCTGGTCATCATCTCAGGAGGAATCCTGGTGGAGGACATAGTTCTGCCTTTGGACTGAAAGGTGTTTAAAAAAATTCCACTGTTTTTCAGCCTTAGATCAAAGATACATCCTCGTGACCTGGAGGCAGCCGATGGGGACTTAGAGGCTGAGGGAGAATTTGAGGCTTGTGAAGGCTGGGGAGGGACACACATGGATGTAGAAATAAATGGAGAAATAGAGACACCTCTTTGTCTTCTCCTGTGAGTGGCCCCAGTGGCCTTCCACAGTCAGATCTGGGGCAGGGGTCCTCCAGGTAGCCCACGGGAAGGCAGGCTTCCTAGATGCTTAGCTCTCTGATCCTGCACACACCAATTAGGCACCTCCTGAGTGCAGAACCCTGAGCTCAGGGCTTAAATAAGATAGGCTTCCTGTCTTCCAGGAGTTTATAGCCAGCTAGCTCTCAGAGGCTCAAAGATTTAAGAGCTGGAGGGAGCCTGAGAGGCCATGTAGTCCAAACCCCTCATTTCACAGATGAGGAGAATGGGGCCCTGAGAAGTTAAGTGACTTGCCCAGGGTCGAATAGCTAGGAGGAGATAGGCAGGATTTGAATCCAGCTCTTCTGACTCCAAAGTCGGCATTGTTTCCACTGAACCACAATGCCTTTACCGCCTGTCTTATCTCCCCTCCCTTGGCTGGGCCTGGGAAGGACTTTGTACGACTCTTGTCCAGGCTCTAGCCAAGCACAGCCCTGACCCTCCACAGGCCACATCCATCTTCCTTGCCCAGCTCCCAGAATTCCTCACTGCAGCCCCGGGGTCCCTGGCATGCTGGCTGGAGGAGTTCTCCTTAAAGTCTCCCCTAAAGTCCCACCACCTGCAAGGAGTCTTAGCCTGTCCTGGATCTTGGTGCCTTCCCTCTGACTAATCCTGTCTGTATCTTGCTTGTACCTAGTTGTTAGCATACTGGCTGCCCCCAATCAACAGCAAACTCCTGAAAGCAGGGGCTTATGTGCCTTCTCTGAATCCCCAGCACTTAGGACACTCAGGTTGTAGGTGAAAGGTGGGATTTGAACACAGGTCTTCAGCCTCCATGGCCAATGTTCTTTACACTTCCTCCAGTCTCTTGTCCTGAGGTTCTTCTTACCTCCCTTGCCTTGAATGAATGAAGGAAAAAGCATTCACTTAGCAGGCTCGGGTTCAAAGCATTCCACTCCTTCCCTTCCCCTTAGTCCCCTCCTCTTCCTGGAGGCCCCTCCCTTCTTGGGCCTCCTCCTCCCTGATCATAACTCCCCTCCCTCCTCAGATCCTTCCCCTTCTCTTTCCCCCCAGAAGCTTGCCAACCTCAGCTACCCTTAAAGCCCTGCCAGTGCTGAGTTTTGTTCTGGGGCCTCCTAGACGGTACACAAGCTGTACACACATATTCCAAATCTTTAGCACTGGCTCCTTCCCAGGTGTGTGTGTGTGTGTGTATGTGGAGGCATTGAGTGTAAGAGACCTGGCAAGGGCAGAATGGGAGGGAGCAGTGTGGCTGGGGGTGGGGTGGGGCTCCTAGGCATAAGTTGGGGGGATCCTTGGATTCGGTGTCATGAGTCTGCCACCCATGTCTATGGGATTCTTATGGCCCGGCGGGTAGCCCTGGCCTGCCTTTTGAGGGGTGGAAGGGGACCCTAGGAGGAGGCCTGGTTCCCTACAATGGGATGATCCTCCCAGGCCGCCCCTAGTCTGGAGGTGGGGACATGCCCAGGCTGAACCTCCCCAGAGGCACGTTCCCTCTTCTGTCTTTTTGATTCTCTTCTTCCTCCTCCTCCTCTGACCCCTTTGGGTTTTTGGACCAGAGAGAGCAGATGGGAAGTGAGGAGTCTGGCTTGCCTCCTTCCCACCAAGGCTGGACCTGTCTGCCTCTTCCTTTGTGGCACCCATGTATCCTTCCACTCCGTACACCAACCCAGTGTACTTAGCCCAGGTGGAAAACTGGTTTCCATTTGACTTTCCAGTCATGTTCTGTCCTTTCCCCCCAAGTATTTCCTGTGGGAATAGAGCTGACTTTGGTTCCACAGAACCGTTATTGGCCCTGTCTGCTCTTGGCAAGCTTTCTGTAGAATGTACAAGCCAAAGGTGACCTGTGGGCTGTCAAGAGAGGCCTCCATGCTCCTTGGTTTATGGTGGTCCCCTGGGCCATGCATGGTAAGGGCAGCCACTTTCTCCTGGGAGTGGGGGCATTGGCCCCAGATGCCCCTGCCACTTCCAGGGTTTGGCAATTTGGCTCCACAATTAGGGGCTCTTCATAGTTTCTGCTGCCAGAGGGAGGGATGGAACTGGGGTTGGAGAGAATAGAGCCAGTAGCCTGCTAGTCCTTTGCTGGGTTCCCCCTTCCCCCTCCCCAGGATAAGTTAATTTTTACTCACTAACACTCTTAAGATGTGTCTGGTTGATGGGTGAGGAGGGACCTGGAGGAAGTGGGGGTTTTATCTTGGAATAATAATCATGCATTTATCTAGAGATTTTAAAATTTACAAAACACTTTACAAATATTACATTTTCCCTGGAGAAGGAAAGATGTTGGGGGACATGAGGGTTTCCTCAAAGGCCTAAAGACTTGTCCTGTGGAATGAGCTCCAGGCTGGGAGTGAGGACCTGGGTCCCTCCCAGCTCTGTGGCCAACCAGCTGTGTGACCTTGACCAAGTCCTTTCCCTTTTCTGAGGCCTGGGGATCTCAGAGAGAAGTTGAAGATGTAGAATAGAAAACCCCTGGGCTTAGGCTCAAGGCCCTGACTGTCCCATGGCCTCTCTTCACCCATCAGACTCGGTCTCCTCCTCTGTTAAAGGAGAGGATAGGACCAGCTGTGCTCCTAAGTTCCTTCCCTTCTCTGGGCCTCAGTTTCCCCCACTGTAAAAGGAAATGGTTGGACTAGACAGCCTCAAGGCTGTCTTCTAACTCAAAGTTCTGGGGTCCTGTGATACTGGGACTTAGTCTTCCCTAGGCCCAAAATGGCGGGTGAGGGCTCCTGGGCCTAGTGTTCAGCCTCACCCAGGGATACTTGGGAAATGCCTGCTGGGTGTATGCCAACCATCTAATCCTTGTCTCATGACTGGTAGCCAGTGCTCCAAGACAGTAATTCCTAATCCCAGCCATGTTTCATCTGGTGGCTGAGCCTGGCTTTAGCCTAGATTTACCAGAAGTAGTACGAATTCTCTTGGAATATGGTGGATTTGTCTCCCCTAGAGGTCTCAGCTTCCGTGGAGCTATGGGTGTAGACTGGATACCCACTGAAGTCTGTCTCGGCCCTGACGTTCTCTGTTCTAAGGCCCCTTCCCAGCTCTGATGTGCTGCTTGGAGGTGAGGATCAGGCTCCATGCTCATGCTTGACCTGGATCCTTCTGTGTGTCTTAGAGCTTAGGGTAAGCAATGTCAGGGCTGGGAGGGGCCTGAGAACTGGGGATGCCAGGGCTGGGAGGGGCCTGAGAACAGGGGATGTCAGAGCTGGGAGGGGCCTGAGAACAGGGGATGTCAGGTATGGGAGGGACTTGAGAATAGGGATGTCAGAACTGGGAGAGGCCTGAGAACAAGGAATGTCAGAGCTGGGAGGGGCCTTAGAGCAGGGGACGCACAGGTAGAGTGAGGACTCTCAGCTGGGACTTGGGAGATTTGGGCCCAGTTTGCTGCATGACCTTGGCCAAGTCAGTTCCCTTTTTTAGGCTTCAAGTTTCCTCCTCTCTAAAGTGAAAAGGGTGAACTTGATGGTCTCTGAGGCCCCTCTTGGCTGTAATGTTCTGTGGTGACCCAAGCAGGAATATAACCCTCCCTGAATGCTGATTGCTGCAGCCAAGGCTCTGTGCTCCTGGCACTGGTCCTTCCATGTGTTTGTGTCCCCCAACATGGATATGTGTATATGTACATATATATGCACATGACAGACACACCCAGTGTCATATGTGACTGAGCAGCCACAAGGTCGACATGCACTCACCCACAGCTACACACAAGTCCTGTGAACACACAGATGAATGAACACCCATGGGCCAAATGCTTCCAATTCCCACATGGATGTATATGTATGTGTGCATAGACCCTTGCCTATGTTGGGCAGCACACACAGGTCCAAGGTGCACTGTGGGGTTTGCTCCTTCCCAAACACAAAACAGCAGAAGGTTGCTGAAGCTGCGCCAACAGGAGGACTGTGCAGTCAGGCCCATGGCAGGCCCAGGGGGTGATGCCCAGGCCCTCCCTGGGCTTCCTTAGTGCTGGTCCAGGTGTGTCCTCTTTGGCCTTTCCTCCCACAGTGCCCTCTGGCCTCCAGCTGCCACCTGCTGAGTGGTCTGCCCCGAAGCCTTCAGGGACACCGGCAAAGTGTGCCCTTTTCTTCTCCCTCTCCTTCTCCCTCCTCTGCTCTGGGCAGAAGCAGCAACTTGCTTCTGACGTGGAAGGTTTACACTAATAGGGAGAGAAATCGCATCATCTCTGCGTGGGTTGGCGCGGAGCAGGAGCTAAGGACAGGCAGGAGCCATCAGGGACATTGCCAAGAAGGGGGGCCTGGCCCAGCCAGGTGCGCCAAGGCAGGAGAAGAGACCAGAGCCAGGGCTGATGTGTCCACTGTCCTGGCACAGATCCTGAGGGGGAACAGACCCTGGAGCATTTAGGGGGCTGCCTTGAGCTATAAACTGGTCAGAGACGAGGCCCCCAGGGCAGAGCTGGGGGAGGCAGAGAGGAAGAGCCGGTGGATTGGATCCTAAAGCCCACTGTGCCATGTAGGTTTCCATGTGGGCCTGGGAATGCCCCAACTGCCCTGAGTGAAGGGTTGGGTGAAGCTTAGGTCCCCCAGGGCCCTGATCTCCAGGTCTGCAGGCCATCATCTGGAGGTGGGGAAGCTGCCTCCATGGCTATGGTTTACTTGGGACTAGAAAGGAGTGGTTGGTGTGTGTGTGTGTGTGTGTGTGTGTGTGTGTGTATGTGTGTGTATGAAACCAATATGTATTAGGAGGGCAAATGTGTGTGTGTGTGTGTGTGTGTGTGTGTGTGTGTGTGTGTAGGGCTAAATATGAGGTGTTGCTGGCTGGGATAAACAGAGAGGTGGGGAGCGAGGGGGCCTCCTGAGGGTGCCTGGTGAGGGTAGGAGGTGTATGCAGGGGGCCTATGTGGGGTGGGGCCCATGAATGTGGGTGTGAGAAATGGGTGAGCAGATGGGGGAGGGCAGTGTGTTTGTAGGGGGAGGACGTGTGCAGATTTTCTTCTGTCTTGTTCTTGGGTTAGAATTGGCCAATCAGTAGAGAGCAGTGGACCTGGAATCGGGAAGACCTGAGTTCAAATCTTGCCTCTGATACTTGGCAGTGTGACCCTGGGCCGGTCAATCCCCTTAGTTTCCTAGGGTCATGGTGAGGCCCACAGTACTCTGCACCCATGTTGCTGCTGGGTATCATCATCACTGTTCTTGATTCCCCAATGGAATGGAGGGTCCTCGAGGCTGTGCCCCTTTGCATCTCCCCGTGGGCACTCTCCTTTCCCCTTCCATGCCCAGTGCCAGCCCAGCACTCAGCCTGACACCTGTGATTTCACTGGTACAAACAGGGGATTCCCAGTGAGGAAACACCCTCCACCAGTGTGGATTAGCACCTCTTCTGCAAATTGGTTTCTCAGAGAGTTGCCAAGAGCATGACAAGAGCGAGTGACTTGTCCAAGGTTATGCAGCCACTGCCCGTCAGAGATAAGATTTGAACCTGGGTCTTCTTGGTTCCAAGGCTGACTATCCAGGATGTAGTGCTTGGCACCTAGCGGGTGATTAATTAGTGCTCGTTATTTGTTTGATTGATCCTGAGCCAGTCTAGGGTGTCTGGGTGTGGGGAGAGGCAGGGCACCATGTTGGGTCTCTATCTTTGCCCCAGCCTGACATTTTCCCACTAAGGCATCATGAGCATGGGTCCATAGAGCTGGAAGGGACCTTGCTGGCCGTCTAAGTCAACCTTTTCCTGAGGAGGAAACAGTCCCAGAAAAGTAGAGAGACTCGCCCAAGGCCACTCAGGCAGCGAGGGGCCGGGCAGGGATTCAAACCCAGGTCCTTTGACTCCAGACTCAAAGCTTTTGCCACTGTCTCTCCCGAAGGACCTGCATTCCAATCCCTGCTTCACCTTGGATAAGCCATGTGATGGCAAGTGAGTCTGACTTCTCTGCGCCTCAGTTTTCTCGTCTCTGAAATGGGGAAATGATCCTTGCTCACCACAGGGCCGTTGTGAGGAAAGCCTATGCGAACCTTAAAGGTCTGGAGGAGAGTTACCTGTGGCTCCCCTGGCCAAGAGAGCCATCACTCCCTTCTCTCTGCCCCCTGGCCAAGAGAGACAGGAAGATTCAGGGCTCTGTGTGCAGGGGATGACCCTGGTCAACTCATTTTTCTTCTCCAAGCCTCAGTTTTCTCATCTGGTGTGTGTGTGTGTGTGTGTGTGTGTGTGTGTGTGTGTGTGTGAGAGTGTGTGTGTATGTGTGTGTGTGTGTGTGTGTGTGAGTGTGTGAGTGTGAGTGTGTGAGTGTGTGTAGTTGGCCCACTCATCTCAAAGGCCTGTTCAGTGATAAATGGGTCAGGGCACAGCCAGCCACAGTTGATGTTGGAGACCTCTAAGAAGTAGGGGCCCAGGCTGCTCAGTTCCGGGAGGCAAGAGGAGGGTGGTAGTGGCCTGCTCACTCATGGGAAGTAAGAAGAGCTATCTGACTGAGGCACAACTGCATTCTCCACCTCTCCCAAGAGGGCGCATGTGGCCCCTCCCCCCAAGAGCTGCTCCTTCAAGCCATGGGCCCCTAGAAGGCCAGGCCCCTGGGGAGAAGAACAGATGGTTGGGAAAGAAGGCAAGAGGATAGACATTGGAGGACTGATGGGGTGGGCACTTCTCTTAAGGACAGATGAGTACGTGCTCATCACGGCCTCCAAGCCTTCTGGGTCAGCCTTTCTAAATTCTAATCTTCCTAACTGCACTGTGGTTCTATAGGCCAACATCCTGTGCCCTAATGGTCCTTCCAATACCATTATTCTTATGTTCTAGGATCATTCCCAGCCCTGACATTCCTTGTACTAAGGGCTTCCTGTGTTCTAAGGGCCTCCTGTGTTCTAAGGGCCCTCCCAGCTCCAATATCCCCTGTTCTGAGGGCCTTCCTAGAGCTTCCATTCTGTGGTTCTTGAATTCTCCACTAGGGCTTTGGCTCTTTAGCTGGCTGAACAATCTGGCCTGGGCTGTGAGATGGTGGTTGCTTTGGTCCTCTGAAGGGGCTGCTGTAGCGGACAGTGTCCTTTTCATGCGTTTCCCTCTCTGGGTCTCCTCCAGGGCTCCCTGCTCAGTGCTGACATGGCGGAGTGTGTTCTGCCTGCCGCTGCCTGGAATCCCAGCCCTCTGCCCCCTGTGTCATCAGCCCCGGATCTTGCCTTGGAGTCTGGAGTCACGGAGCAGCAGCCCCAACCACGGACGCCACCTTCCTCACCGGCCCAGGATCCTGGCACCAGCACTGACCCTGACATCCCGCACCCGGACCTGGCCCCCGTGGTCTTTTTTTGTCTCCGGCAAACCACCAGCCCTCGGAACTGGTGCATCAAGATGGTGTGCAATCCATATCCTTTGAGGCTCTTTCCCGCTTGGCCACTGACCCATCAACCCACCCTAGGCTTCCTCGGAACAGGTAGGAGCTGGGCTCTCTTGGGAGCAGGTGGGAGAGAATGAGGGTCTGGAGCAGGGTGGGGGCAGCTGGAGGGAAGAGGAAGGGATGAAGAGGAGAGAGATTCTGGAACCTGGAATGATACGATGTGGCTACTGAGGTCATGAGGTGGGTAAGGACCCTGGGGGAGTCAGAGGTGATTCCAAGGTTATGAGCCTGGGAACTTGGGAGGTTGGTCGTGCCATGAAGAGATATAGAGATGGTTGGGAAAGAGGTCTGTGAAGGGCTTCATCTGAGAGAGGTTGAGTTTGAGGGGCTCGAAGTCCATCAGGTGTGATGTGGGATGAATGCTGTCTGTGCTGAGGTGGCCATCGAGGTCTCCAAAGACATGACTCTAAGGTTGAGAAGACTGAGGGATCTTCTATGGAAAAAGAGAGTTTGGGAAAGAGAGCTAGGAGGAAAAAGATGAGTTTGATTTTGAATGGATTGAGTTTGAGATGCTATTGGGATGCTGAGAGTGAAATGGTTAGCTTTAAAATGCTGATTCCGTGATTTTCTGATTCTGTTGATTCCAAGATTTGTGATTTTAAAATTCTATTGACCTGATAATTTTCAGATTCTGTTGATTCCAGGATTCAATGATTTTAAAAATTCTCTCAGTTTGATGATTTGGATTCTCTTGGTTCCCCGATTCTGCTGATTCAGTTATTTCATGGTGTCCTGAGTTGGGGGTTGTTCAGCTTGGCTCTTGGGTAGGACCCAGGCTTCTAGGTGCTATGTTTTCCTGCCAGTGTGGACATTGGAAAGTTGATTGCACTGATCTCTCTGGGATCTGGTGAGAATATAGGAATCTGCCCACTGATGGGGTACAACCTGATTTGGCCCCATTTCAATCTCATCACTCGACCATACAGAAGTTATTTAACCCCAATTAACAGGCCTCAGTTTCTTATCTATAAAATGGGCAGGGGTACTAGGGGCTCTGGGTCCCTTCCCTGCTGCAGATGCACAAGCTTTCGAGAGCTATCCTGGAGGACCATGGGCAAGTGTATGTTCATCCTCATGGGTGTACATCCACGAATACCCATGTGTGGATGTGGGCACTCAATGTATTCTCTCTTCATTCAGCAGACATTTGTTAAGAGCCTACTGTATACAAAAGACTGCTCTTGGCACCAGCAGCACACAGTCCCTGCCCTCCAGCAGCTCACCGTCTGGGTGGGGGAGGGGAGGATCTAGAGCACGTTCAATACAGTATAATACAAGGCTGAGAGTGAAAGGAGTGGTCCAGACGGCGGCTCCAGGAGGATTTGGGCCAGGATGGAACATTTGTAGTGGATCATGATGGTGATGATGGCATGAGAGAAGGAAGGATGAGCTCCTGGGCACTCCCTATTTATCTGTGAATATTATAACTGCATATAGACTGCAAACTCCACGAGGGCAGGCACCATGTCAAGGAATCCCTGCTCCCAGGGAGCTCATGGCTAGTGGGGGCACCTTGGAACAAGAAATGTGGGCCAGGGGAAAGCTGTCCAGGGAGATGCTGCCTCATGAAGGTCCCCTGCGTGTGATCCCCTATTGTGTTTACTAAGCTCTTCCTCGCAACAATTCAGCCAAGCACACAAATGGTGAAATGATATGGAGTAATCACGAGCCAGAGGGAGGACTTGAACACAGGTCTCTTGACACAGATTTCAGTGATCTTGCTGGGAGGGGCCTTAGAACAGGGAGTGTCAGAGCTGGGAGGGGCCTAGAACAAGGAATGTCAGAGCTGAGAGGGGCCTGGAACAGGCAACATCCTTTCTTCTGGTTTGCCACCATGGCGTGAGATCAGGGTGAAAAGCAAAACCCCATTCCGGAACTGAGCCTCTGAAAGGTCCGCCATAGCATCTGTGTTGGGGAGAGTGGGGACCAGCTGCCCTGGCAGCCAGAGTGATGCAGCAGCTCCCCCAACAAACCCCACTATTCTCCAGAGCTCACTGTACTGTCAGATCTTTTGGAACCTGGAGAAATGAGAAGATGGCAGCTTGTTCTATGGTCTGTGGAGCCAAAGCTGAAGAGATTCTGGAGAAGGGGCTGAAGGCGAGGGAATACAACGTCAGGAAAAATAACTTCGCTGACAACCTTGGCTTTGGGTTCTGAGAGCAGATCGATCTGGGGATTAAATACAGCCCAGGCGCTGACATCTACAGCTTGGACGTTTGTGTGGTGCTGGAAGGCCCAGGTTCAACGTTACAGGGAAGCCCCTTAGGGCAAGCAGCATCAGGGCCAAACCCAGACTTGGCAAAGAGGAAGCCATGAGCTAGTACCCTCAGATATACAATGGCATCATCCTTCCTAGCAAATAAAGGCCTGTTTTCTAATAAAAGGTCAATAAAATGGTCACTGAAGTGTAAAAAAAAAAAAAACCAACCCACACCCCCCAAGCAATGTCAGAGCTGGGAGAAGTCCTAGAGCAGGGAGTGTCAGAGCTAGGAGGGGCTTTAGCACAGGGGATGTCAGGGCTGGGAGGGGCCTGAGAGCAAGGGATATCAGGGCTGGGAGGAGACTTAGAACAAGGAATGTCAGAGCTGGGAGGAACCTTAGAACAGGGGATGTCAGGGCTGTGAGGTGCCTTAGAATAGAGATGTCAGAGCTGGAAAGTGCCTTAGAACAGGGGAGGTCAGAGCTGGGGGAGGGAATGTTGGGACTGGGAGGAACCTTAAAATAAAGAATGATGGATTAAATCATTGTCTCCAACAAAAATTCTTCCTCAGTTTCTAGATTGTAGCCTGCTAGTCTTGCTCACCTTTTGTTCAAGTATTTGTGTCTCCTCACATAGACTTGTTTGTCCAGTGACTAATTCCTTGGACCTCAGGACAGAGCACTCTAACTGGAGGGTCTTCCATGAGTTGGATGCAGTGGACATGACCCTTACAAACGTTACAATTGTGAGAGTCTGAATTTCAGGTGCTATTGGGACAGATTTTTTTGATCACAGAGCGCTTTCCTCCTTCAGAGACATCTATTCTGGGTAGGGGTAGGGTCTTGAGGTCTCTGAGATCTCTAGGTCTTTTAGGGCTCTGGGTCCTGAGCAGTGTTTGGAATCTCTGGGGATTCTGAATTTGCCCACCTGAGCTCCTCAAGGTAGGAGGGAGGGAGGAGAGAGAGAGAGAGAGAGAGAGAGAGAGAGAGAGAGAGAGAGAGAGAGAGAGAGAGAGAGAGAGAGAGAGAGAGTGGGAGAGAGGGAGAGAGAAAGAGAGAGAAGCAAGGCAGAAGCCAGGGTGACCAGCAGAGAGGCAGAGGATGAGGATGAGATGCGTTGGAGGGGAGCACAGTTGCAGAGGAAGGAGGAGGGAGCAGAGTCCAGGGAGGAAGCCTGGCAAACAGAATTTTCCCTCGAGTTCTCCCCTAGGGAAGCCAGATGCTAGCAAGGAGCAGCAGCAGGACATATGTAGGTCTGGAGTTGATATCAAGGGACAGTGTTTCTTTGATCATGTGCCTGGAAGCCACAGGGACTGGGCCATGGCCAGGAACCAGAGGCCTCCTCTGTCTTCACTTCCTCATCTTGAATCAGTTTCTCTCCAGATCTGTCTGTCTCCATTTCTCATTCTTGATCATCTCTGTCTGTCTCTTTCTCCCTTTCCATCCATCTCCCTGTGCTTCTGTCTTTTCTCTTCACTTCTGTTTCCCTTCTGTCTTCTCTGTGTCCCTGTCATCTTCCCATCTGTCTCTTTCTATCAGTTTCCCTCCTTTCTCATGGTCTGTTTTTCTCTCTCTACCTCTTTGTATCTTTCTATTTCCCATCCTCCTTCTATCTCTGTCTTTGTCTCTCCTTCCCTACCTCACCTTCTGTCTCTGTCACTTCCTATCTCTCTCCATGTCTACCTTCCGTCTTTTCACCTACACCCATCTCTTTCCTTTAGTAGGTGTTTCTTTCCCTCTCTGTTTGTTCATTTGTGTTTCTTTCCCTTTCTTTGTTATTCTTCATTTCTCCCATTGTCTCCATTGCTCATCATGGCAGACTCTGTTTCTATCTTTCTCAATCTAGAACCCCAACTAAGTTCCAGGCTGTACTCAGTAACAGATTTTCCAGGTCCTGAAGATTTCCTAGGGCTTGAGGCCAAGTAGAGAGAGTGTGGAAGAACTTATGCCAGCTAGTGGAGGACAAACATCAGGAGTGGAGCAAAGACTCCACTTGTTACATTTTTTGGAGAGAGAGGTTTGGGTGGGATGGTGGTGGTGGAGAACAGAGCATGATGGCTGAACCCATGGACTTTGCTTTAAGGGCTGGCCTGCGGATGGCCAAAAGCATTCCAGTTGGCCCTAGACATCAGAGTCAAGAATAGTGGCCCATTTGCTTCCCTGACTTCTTGGCAAACACAAGATTGGAGATTCCCCAAGTTTGAAGCTTTAAGGGGCCCCCGAGTTGAGGCTGTGGGAAGGGTGTGACTTGTGGGAATGTCACTAAATAGTGACCTGAGAACCTCAGGAGACAAGCCTGGGGTATGGAGCCTTTGAGTCTAAGGGTCAAGAGAGATTCTGAGCCCTTAAAACCAACGGATCAATTCAGTTCAACAGGTCTCCAAAAAGAGGCTGAATGACCACAGAATTCTGGAATCTCAGAGTAGGCAGCTGCCATCTAGTCCAACCTGTAGCTGAATGGGAACCCCCTGTACAGTATCCCCAACATTTGCTTAGCTTCTGCTTGAAGACCTCCAGCGAGGAGGAATAAACTACTCCTGGTGGCAGCCCATCCCCCTGTGGGACAGTGCTCATTGTTTGGTAACTTTCCTTTGTGCCGAGTCTCATTCTGCCTCTCTGCCATTTTCCTCCCTGCTCCTGGATCTGCCTTCTCATCCATTTCCCACTTGGAAGCCGTTCAGATTCTTGAAGATGGCCATCACATCTCTCCTGAGTCTTCTCCTCCCCAATTCCTTCAACTGATATTTCCATGGTATGATTTCACTGGTTGGATTCCTCTGGACACCCCCCAGCTCATCGATACCCCTCCTAAAATGTGGGACCCAGGTGGGGATGTCATTAGAGAGGATTTATGCTTAGGCATAGGTTGGACTGGATGACATTCTAATCAAGCATTTATTAAGTGCTTACTATGTCCCAGTCAGTGTGAAGTGCAGGGGACATAAAAAGAAAGCAAAACAGCCCCTTGCTTTCAAGGAGCTTCTGTTGTAATGGAGGAGACAGTGCCCAGCTTTCCAGCTTGGAGATTCTGTGTTTCTGTAACCAGATATTTTATTTTGTACTTCCTGTGTGTTCAGTTGAAATATAGTGTATTTTATTTCATCACTTTATTTGGAATCTGTGTGAATCTTCATGTGTGTTTTTGCAAACAACAGACTGTTGGATTCTTCTTTCTAATTTATTTTGCTATTATCTTCCATTTTCTGGGTGAGTTCACCCCATTTACATTCAGTTTTAATCATTTATTTGTATGTTTATGCTCATCTTATTCTCTTATGCTTTCTCCTCTCTTTCCTCCCTGTCTCCATCTTCAAAAAGAAGAAGGTGGTGAGAGAGAAGTGTGGTCTCTGCTTGATGCAATATACTTCTGCCCTCCTCCCCTTCTAAGTGACTGCTATGTACAGAGTCAGGTGATCTGCATAAGTTATGAAAAGAGAATGACAAAAATCCTGCTCTCCCTGAAAGTACATTAAAATGGCAGAGGGAACCAAAGGAACCATGAGGCCATAGAGAGTGTGGGAAGGGCAGAGGAGAGGGCCAGGACAAGATCTAAGAGAAAGGAGAGAGGCCCATTTCTCTGGGCCTCACAAAAGTAAGGAAATCATCCGATTCCAAGTCCTGGGATCCTTCCTCCAGACCCACAACAACGGTGGTCTCCCCTTCAAATCAACTAAATAATTATTGTGGAATTGCCCCCAAACTCTGGGCAAGGTACTGAATTAGGTCTTGGGGAATTTTTGGTGTCTAGGCCTTTGATGCCAATGATGCAGAGAATTCTCCATGAAGAATCTCCCTTTATCAATGCAGACCAGCACCTCCTCTGTAGCTTTGCCCCGAGTTCTGAGAAATGATGTGATTTGTCTAGGGTCACACAGCCCACATGTGGCAGAGGCAGGTTCTCTATCCACTGTCATACTGGAGAGGCAAAGAAGAGAAATGTTCCTGCCCTCAGGGAGCTTATAGTCTACAGAGGGGATGTGACATGTACACAGTAGAAGTGTTTCCTTTCTCTTCAGATCCCCAGTGCCTGGCATATTGTGGCCTCCTTGACAGTAATTGGTGGAGGCATGGGAGCACTAACAAAGGATCAGGGCTGAGGTTCAGGGCCTGAGGCTTCTCGGAGGAGAGAAGATAAAGATTCCGGGGGCAGCAGTGGGGCAAGAGCAGGTCTGGGGATGGATTGTGTGATATAGGGAATGTCAAGCTAGAAGAAGCCTAGCGGGGTGTCCCTTAGGTTGGCTGACGTGTAGAGTGTGGGAAGAGGGATGGATGAGTAGGCTGGGATGAGATGAGGAAGGGCCTTCAAGGGCAATCCGGCGAGCCCCAGTGTTCTCACGATGTCTAGTCCCACCTGTCAGGAGGGAAAGCTGCATTGCTAAACTCAGCTGTGGTCAGGGAAAGAGAGTAGAAGTCAGTAGAAATGGACTGGAATCTTGGGTCTGCCCCTGACTGGCTGGGTGACCTCGGGCAAGTCACTTCCTGTCTCTCAGGCTCAGTTTTCTCTTCTGTAAAATGAGGTCATTGGACTAAATGTTGTGTAAAGTTCCTTTCAGCTCGTTCTAAGACTTGTTCTAACTCTGACATTCCCAGCTCTGGCCTTTCAGGTTCTAAGGTTCCATCCTAGCTCACATTTTCCAGGTTTTAAAGTCCCTCCTAATTCTGACATTTTTAGGCTCACCTTCTTTGTTCAAAGATCTGTCTCAGCTCTGACGTTCTCTGTTGTCTGTGCTCTGACTCAGGCTTTAGCTCTTCAATCCCCTTCCCCCCGCACATCCTTCCAGTGACAGGACTTTGTTCTTTGAGTCATCTTCCTGATTCATGGCCCAGAACTGCCAGAGTGGGGTGTCTGCAAAGGCTTCCCCAAATGTCCAACCCCTTCTCCTCCTCTGGGGTGGGTGCGTTCAAGCAGCTCAGGAACGCGTCTGGTCTAGACTTGAGGTTTTGCTCCAGGAAGCAGCCGGTCATGCAGGAGAGCATCCAACCTCACCCCAACCACTGATGGAGGGAGAACACTGCTCCTCCAGAGCCTGATGAGTGAGTCCCTGAGGGGACAACTTGGCCTAGTGCTGGGAGACTGAGAGCTGGGCTCATGTTCTGCTCTGTGACCCAGTTGTTGGGTGACCTTGTCAAGGTCTTTACAATGAGAGGGTTAAACTAGATGAGATTGGAGGAACATTTGGCTCCAATGTTCTAAGTTTTAATGTTCCTTGGAGTCCTAACCTTTTATGTTTTGAGGTTACTTTGCCATTTGCTATTCAGCTCTAACATTCCATGTTCTAGGGTCCCTCACAGCCCTGACATTCCCTGTTCTAAGGCTTCTCCCAGCTCTGACTTCTAGGTTCTAAGGCCCCTCCCAACTCTGACATTCCCTGTTCTAAGAGCCCTCTCAATTCTGACATGAGCTCTATGAGTAAAAGTTTATAACCAGGTTAAACGGATTCATCCCTTGAGAAAATCCCCAGATAGCCAAAGTATCTTGGGATCCTAGACTTGGTGCTAGAAGGGCCCTCAGAGACCATTTAGTCCAACCCCCACATGTAGCATCACAAACTTGAGGGCCAGAGAAGTCACCTGAGTTGGTTGAAGCCTTCCCCTACTTTGTGCAGTTAGGTTTTGAGCCCACCATCTCCACCTCCAGATCCAGCACGTTTCCCCAGCACGGCCTGTTTCTTTCCTGAGAAGTTGCAAGGAACTGGGCAGGGAGATTTGTTTTGTTTCTCATTCCAGTCTCTCCCTGATCTATGCCTATGAATCATAGAGCCCCACCATTTCTAAAGACTCCAAGTGTGAGGGCTCTGCAGGGCAGTGGAGAGAAGAACTCTTCCTGTGTATGCACAGTGCAGACTGGAACCCTGGAGGTGCCTTCCCAGAGCACCCATGGGGGTGGCCATAGGTGGACCACAACAGACCTGAGGCTCTTATTCAATATACAGACTTGCCTGTGATTGCACTAAGGCACAGAGGCCTCTGACTCCAAGGCCACCTCCATGTTGAAATCCACTCAAACTCCCTCATTCTCCACCGCCCCCCTTCTCCCCTCTGCTCCCTCTTCTCTCTGTCTCCCTCTTTTCCTGTTCTCCTCTTCCCCCCTTCTTCCTGCTCCCTCTCTCAGACCATAATCAGTCAATAAGAATCACTTAAGTGCTTAAAATGATACAAAGAAAAAGGAAAGATGCTCTGCCCCCAAGGAACTTCCACTCTTTCCCTTTCCTCTCTCCCTCTCCTCCTTCCCTCCCCTTTGTCTGCCTCTGTCTCTCCCCATTGCTTTTCTCTTCCTCCCTCTCCTTCCTCTCAGTCGATAATTATTTATTAGCAGTAGTAGTGATAATAATAGCTAGCATTGATAAAGCCTTTGCACAGTGGATAGAGCGCTGCGCCCAGAGTCAGGAAGACCTGAGTTCAAATTTGACCTCGGACACTTACTGGCGGTGAGACTCTGGGTAAGTCACTTAACTCTGTCTGCCTCAGTTTTCTCATCTGTAAAATGTGCTGGAGTAGGAAATGACAAACCACTCCAGTATCTTTGTTAAGAAAACCCCCAACTCAGGAAGAGTTGGACACGACTGAAAACGACCGAGCGACAACAAAATGTTTGTAAAATGCTTTACAAATATCTCATTTGATCCCCACAAATACCCTGGGAAGGGGGTGCTATTATTATCATCCCCTTTTACAGTTGAAACTGAAGCAGACAGAGGTTGAGTGACTGGTCCAGGATCACACAGCTAGGCAATGTCCTCTGAGGCTGGATTTGAACTCAGGAATCCCGGGTCCAGTACTTTGGGCACTGTGGTGCCCCCTAGCGGCCTCATTGAACATCGATAGGCATTACTCATGGCGCTTCACATATATTGTGGGTTTTTTTTCCCCCCAACAAATTGAAAATTTGCGGCAACCCTGCATGGAGAACATCAATCGGCACCATTTTTCCAACAGCATGTGCTGACGTTATGTCCCTGTGTCACATTTTGGAAATTCTTGAAATAAAATATTTCAAACTTTCATTATATGTGTGTATATATATACATATGTATATATACATACCCATGTGACTTGTGATCAGTGATTTTTGGTATTACTATGGTAATTTTTAGGGATTCACTAACCGTTCTCATCATGACGATGAACTTAATAAATAGATGGTGTGTGTGTTCTGACTGCTCCACCGACCGTGCCCCCTTCCTGTCTCTCTCCCTCTCCTTGGGCTGCCCTATTCCCTGAGATGCAACAGTATTGAAGAACATTACATAAACCTATCGAGAAAGCGGAGGCAGGATTTGAGAAGATTGACTCTAATTTTAAAAGAAATTCTGCTCTGGATAAAATACTATCAAATTGCATCACACCCCGGAGAAATCTTTCGTGAAAGGAAGAGTCAATCAATGGGGCAAACGTCATTGGAGTCTTATTTTAAGAAATTGCCACGTCCCAGCCCAGCCTTCAGCAAGCGCCACCCTGATCCACCAGCAGCCATCGACACTGAGGAGAGACCTGCCGCCCCAAAAAGATTTTGACTCCCCGAAGGCTCAGATGATGGTTAGCATTTTTTTTTAGCAATAAAGTATTTTTTAATTAAGGCATGTAATTTTTTTAAACATAATACCGTTGTATAATTAGTAGAGTGGCACACGTAAATTTCATTTGCACTGGGAAACCAAAAACTTCATGTGACTCGTTTATTACGATATTCACTTTCTTGTGGTGATCTGGAGCCAAATGCACAGCATCTCTGAGGTTCCAGGAACTGTGCTAAGTGTTGGGAAATAGAGGCACCAACCAGTTCCTGCCTTCAGGGAGTTCCAATCTCTTCCTCCCTTCCTCCTCTCCCTCTCTCATCTTCTCTCTCCTTCCTTCTCCCACCACTTCTTTCTCTCCTTCTCCCTTTCCATTTCTCTGTTACTCTCCTCTACTCTCACTGGACCTTTTTCTTCGTCCCTCCTTGGGATGATCTCTTTAATGCTACCTTTTGCCCAAAGACCTCCTTGGTAGTATGGCCCAGAGACAGACTATTATCCCCGAGTCGGCATCATTCGGGAACGCTAAGGAATGCAGAATCGGGCACCTTGAACACGAACAAATCTATGTCTGGTGCTGGCCACGGCTGACCCAAGAGTCAGGAACATTTAGGTCCCTCCTGGTTGCCCTCCTCCAGATACTCTCCGACTTATCAAAAGCTTGCCTAAGACACTTACTATCTGTGTGACCTTGGGCGAGTCACTTAACTCCAATTATCTTGCCTTCCCCCCTCCAAAAACAAGCAACAGAAGCTTGCCTAAGAGACCATTGTGCTAGAAACAGAAGTCTCTCGTCCTTCCAGTTGGAGGAAGGGCCTCCTTGTTCTAGTCCTGGTTAATCCCATTGGGTTCTCTGCCTCTGTGGTGCAAAGCAGGATGATTGGGTCCTCTTTTCTGGAGGAGACTTCAGAGGCTGTCTTGTTTTACAGACGAGGAGGCTGAGGTGCAAGGTCACATAGACAGCAGGTATTCGAAGGGAAGTCCTCTGATCCAAGTCAGGCAGTCTTGCCGCCCCCCCCCCCCCAGGTGTGATAGCCTCATACCGCTTCCTTTCTTTGACTCTGTTTCCTCACTGTAATTTGGGGATCAGTTATATACACCTCATTTTGCTTGATTTTGAATGAAAATTGCTGACAATGCATCACGCATGCTTGGGTGCAAAGATGTACAAGGCCCATCCCTGCCCTTGAGGAGCTTATACTCAAATAAGGGGTATAAGGAGCGAAGTCACAGACTTTAGGATTGGAAGAGACCCCAGGGGTTCTCTTGTCCAAGCCATGATGGAAAGCAGTTCCAGCTCCAGCGCCCCCAGAGGAGGACCCAGCTCCTCCCATGGAGCTTGGGGAGTCCCAGGATGGGGTCCATTACAACCCGTGTCCTTCCATAAACCTCCATAAAACTCTGGGAGCATTGCCCCTGGAGTCAGAGGACCCTGGTTCAAATCTGCTCCCTTGGTGACCCCAGCCATGTCCTGCCAGCTCCCTGGGCCTCAGTGTCCCCATCTGAAAAATGGGAAGATGAGACAAGATGACCTCTCTGGTTCTAGCTCTAAATCTGAGATTCTAGCATATGTGACTTTGGGAAGATCAATTCCATGTTCTGGGCCTTGGTTTCCTTATTTGCAGAGAGGGAGGTGAGACTAGATGCCTCCTAAGCTCCTTTCTGGTTCTGACACTGTGACCCTCTCTGACCTAGCACAAAGTGCACTGAGTCTGGAGGCAGAAGGTCTGGGTTCAGATCCTGTCTCTGTCTCTTTCTGCCCTTGTGACCTGGGGAAAGGACCTTTCTAGACCTTGGTTTTACCATTGGTGAGATGAGGGGTAAGATGTTGGCCTCTTAGCTCGGTTTAAGTTCTATGGTTCTATGCCATTAGGAGCCAGAGGATGATTGGGCAAAGCCATCCCTGGGGAAGTAACCCATTGAGGAAGCCTACAGGATTTTAACACCTGTGTGTGGCCCAACCAGAGCTGGAGAAGAGCCTAAGGACAGGCTGTGCAGAACCAAGTCAAACACTTCTTAGAAAGCAGCAAAGACAGGGCAGTGGATAGAGGGCAGGGCCTGGGTCTTCCTGAGTTCAAATGCAGCCACAGATACTTACTTGCTGTGTGACTCCGGGCAAGTCACTTCACCCTGTCTGCCTCAGTTTCCTCATCTGTAAAATGAGCTGAAGAAAGCAATGGCAAACTGCTCTAGTATCTTTGCCGAGAAGTTGACTATGACTAAGGAGATAATTGTGCCAAGGGGCAGGGAGTGATGATTGTCATAGAGGGGCACAGACCATGTCCTGCTTGGAGCTCAGAGGGTAGAGAAAGCTGTCAGGAGTGGGTGGGGGAATCAGAGCAGGCTCCCTGGAGGAGGCAGCACTGGAGTTGGCACTGTGACAGATAGGTAATGTTTCAGCAACTGGAGATTCAAGGGAGAAGGAGTTTTTGGAGTAGGGGATGGAGTGAGGAAAGACAGAGAGCCCAGCGCCTGTCACATAGTAGGTGCTTAATAAATACTTGTTGATTGACTTGTCCACCCAGAGTGTGTGTGGTGAACAGTGAGTGATACAAGCTGATCGTGGTGTAGAACCTGGGATGACAAGTAGCCTCAGAGTGAGGGTAGAACCACAGAAAAATAGGGACTGAGTGAGAGGGAGCAGAGAGGTCTGAGTGGACTGTCTGCCCGCTCAGTGTGAGTAAGTGTGACATGGCTGCCCCCCAAAAAGTCATGTGATCTCAGGCTTCATGAAGAAAGTCATTCATTCATTCATTCATTCATTCACACTTACTATGGTTCAGTGCTTGGCATTGGGGATAAAGAGGAAAATTGAATGGTTGCTGACCTCAAGGAGTTTACATTCTGTTGTGGGAAGTGATGCAGGCACAGATGAGTGAAAGCCAGATTCATGCAGAGTCATTTCAGGGAGTGGGCAGCCATCAACAGTGGTGCTGGGGGGAGCCAGGACAGGCTCTCATGGGCTGAAGCCCCTTGGAGTGCAGAAAGTGAGGAGGGACTCACAGGTGTGTGCGCTAGCAGGGAGGCCACTTTGGCCAGGGCAGTGACGTCCAGTGAGTGCCCCTGTCCTCTGCACTGGTGGACCGAGGGTGATGTCATCAAGGGTGATGTGTGTGAGTGTGTATGTATGTGAGTATGTGCATGTATGTGAGTGTGTGTGTACGTGAGTGTATGTGTGTGTGTATGTATGTATGTGTAAGTGTGTGTATATATGTGAGTGTATGTGTGTGAAAAAGAGTATGTGTATGAGCGTGTGCATGTATGTGAGTGTGTGTATGTGAGTGTGTGTATGCATGTGTGTGAGAGAGTATGTGTGAGTGTGCATGCATGTGAGTGTGTGAGAATGTGTGTATGTGAGTATGCATGAGAGTGTGTGTATGCATGTGAGTATGTGTGTGTGAGAGTGTATGTATGTGTGTATGAGAGAGTATGTGTGTGAGTATGTGTATTCATGTGAGTGTGTATGTATGTATGTGTGTGTGTATATGTATGTGAGTGTGTGTGAGAGAATGTGTATATGTGAGTGTGAGAGTGTATGTATATATGTGAGTGTGTGAGTGTATGTATGCATGTGTGTGTGAGAGAATGTGTATGTGTGCATGTGAGTGTGTGTGTGGGAGTGTGTGTGAGAGTGTGTGTGTGAGAGTGTGTGTGTGACAGTGTGTGTATGCATGTATATGAATGTGTATGTGTGTATGTATGTGAGTGTGTGTGAGTGTGAGTGTGTGTGAGTGTGTGTGTGAGTGTGAGAGAGATCATCCTGTACCAGGATTGTTGCGGAGGGAATTCTCAGCCAGCTCCGGGTTGGGTTGTATAGACTTTGAGGTCTCTTGGGATCCCATGACTCTCTAGAAGGCCTTGAATGGCAGCTCAAGGATCTTGGGTTGTATTTGGTAGGAGATGGAATGTCAGGTCTTGGGAAGACCAAAGGTGACACTAAATGGGAAGGGGGGGGGTTGCATTTGTTTTTTTAAATGAAATTCATTGCAAGGTATTTTAAGACCCCTCCCCCATGTCTCTCCTCCCCCTTCCAGCTTTCTGCTCTAGGACAGATATATTCAGGATGGCTGAGCCCACAGCTCAGGTGCTGAGACTGGGCCACTTAGGCATGGTCCAAAGGCATGGTACTGCATCCCTCTCATGGTTCCCTTCCTCCCAACCCTATCTCTCCAGGGCTCCATCTGAGGCCAGCGCCCACGCTGTCCTCATTTCT
Organism: Trichosurus vulpecula; assembly: GCF_011100635.1. NCBI lineage: Eukaryota > Metazoa > Chordata > Mammalia > Diprotodontia > Phalangeridae > Trichosurus > Trichosurus vulpecula. The sequence continues at coordinate 298,098,262 of NC_050577.1, forward strand.
GCCAGTTAATCCCAAGGCCTGGCTTCCATTCCAGTTTGGTGTCTCTCAGCTCTACCCCCATGAGGGAGTGAGTGAAGTCCTGGCCAAGGGCCTCCAGTGATGAGGCCTGTGGGCTGGAGCATCCTGTGGAACTGGGCACCCCCCCAGGACCGCCCAGTCATGTAGGAACACCAGATGGCTGGCAGGCCCACAGGCAGCCCGGTTCCCCACCCCTCCAAGGCTCTGAATGATATCTGGTAGGAACCAGCCCATGTTGGGAAGCCCAATGGGTCCCATCACTGGGCTCAGAGTCTGGGGGTGGCAGAAGGGTGACTCATAACAAGCAAAGAAAGAGAACTCTCTACCATGGAGAGCTGCCTAATGATGGTGTCAGCTGCCTTGGCAGGCAGTGAGCCACTTACCACTGGACAGGCCCTGAGACTGCCCGGGAGGGGCTTCATGCACCCAATGGCTCTGGGGTGTGTGTGTGTGTGTGTGTGAGAGAGAGAGACAGTGTGTGTATATGAGTGTGTATGCGTGTGTGAGTGTGTGAATGTGCAGGTGAGTGTGTGAGTGTAAGTGCATGTGTGTGTGTGTGTGAGTATGCATGAATGTGTGTGTATGTAATGGACTAAGTGGCTTCTGAAGTTCCTTTTCTCTCCATGATTCCAAGTTCTGAGCGTCTGAGGTCTGGAGGGTCTGAGTCTGACAGTGTGGGAGGCTCAAGATTAAATTGGAAAAGGGGCAGCGAGGTGGGGCAGTGAGTAGAGCACCTGCCCTGGAGGACCTGAGTTCAAATCTGGCTTCACACACTTGATACATCTACTAGCTGTGTGACCTTGGGCAAGTCACTTAACCCCAATTGCCCTGCCTTCCCCCCTCCAAAAAAACCCAAAAACAAACAAAAGAAAGATTAAAATGGAAAGTCCTGAACTTGGGGTCAGAAGGACCTTGTTCGGAGCCCGTCTCTGGCCCTGATCAGCCCCATTTCTCCGCACCTCAGTTTTCCAGGGATCATAGATCTATATCTCAAGAGGCCTCGGAGCTCGCTGAGTCCAGTCTTCTCTTTTACAGATGAAGCTGAAGCCCAGAAAGGCCTCTGGTGACTTACCGGGATCACACGGTTATTACAGATGAGCCCCCTCAGGGCAGGGCCTGCTTTTTGCCTCTTATTGTACTTATCCCCAGTACTTAGCACGGTGCCTGGCCCATAGTAGGTGCTTCATCAATGCTTATTGAATTAAATTCAAACCAGGATTTGAACTCAGGTCTTCTGACTCAAAATTTTTCATCTGTGAAATGGGAGGCATGGTTAAACTGCCTTCCTGGCAGATTGTTTCGAGGAAAGTGCTTTTGTAAACCTTAACTCTTTCTGTGATGCGGATGAATGAGAATTATTATTGGGGAGACAGGCTGAGATTTCTGAATTTTAAACATCCTAGATTAGGGCTGAAAGAGCAGGGGTCCTTATCCTGGGGCCCGTGAGCTTGTTATAAAAATATTTTGATAACCTTTTTAAAAAGTAGAATTGGTTTCCTTTGTAATGTTATTTATTTTGGGCATTTAAAAGCTTAAATCTGGGAGGGGTCCATGGGCTTCAGCAGCCTGGCTGCCACAGGGTCCAGTATGTCAGGAACCCTGGATTTAGAGCGATCTGGTCCAAGCCCAGCCTTTATCGAGGAGGAGTTCGAAGGCCACACTGGGAAGGGGCTTACCCAGTGTCAGTGATTCCCCAGTGCTGGGGAGAAGCAGTAGCTCTGGGCCTAGCGCCCAGATCCTCTATAAAGGGCTAGGCATGCAGAAGGAGGCAAAGGACAGTCTAAAAAAACCTTACAGTCTAATGGGGAGCTCACTCCTACCTCTGACCCTTATTCAATGGCTGCGTTGTTGCATCCCATCCCTGTTCTTGGCTTGTGCAGACGCAAGGAGCAGGAAGAACGAGGCAGGCCCTGTCCCCATCACAGGCAGCTAAGCAGTGTGGTGGATAGAAGCTGGCCTTGGAATCAGGAAGATCTGAGTTTGAATCCTTACTCAGACTCTTAATGGCTGTGCTGACTAGTTGTATCAGACTCTTCGTGACCCCATTTGGGGTTTTCTTGGCAGAGATACTGGAGCGGTTTGCCATCTCCTTTTCCAGCTCATTTTACAGATGAGGAAACTGAGGCAAACAAGGTTAAGTGACTTGCCCAGGGTTGCACAGTTAGTAAGTGTCTGAGGCTGCACTTGAACTCAGGTCCTCCTGACTATCCACTGTACCACCTAACAGGGAATATCTGAGCTGGGGAGGGGCCTGAGAACAGGGAATGTCAGAGCTAGAGGGGCTTTAGAACAGGGAATGTCAGCGCTGGGAGGGAGCTTAGAGCTCTCGCTCTCTCTTTGTTCAGAGATGGAAATGGCCCAGAGGGAGGGTGACGTGTCCCAGGCCATGAACCAAGTCATTCAGTGCAGACCTGACCCTGGGTCCTGGCCGGTCCTGGCAGTTCCCAAAGCCCCTTGCAAATATCAGCTGCCACTTTCAGACTTAGCATGTGACCCTTTTCCAGAGATATCACTTCTCTTTTTTTTTTCCATAAAGCCGAGTCTTCCCAACTGAAAGAAATTCAGAGCTAAGAGTGGCCTTCCTGGTACTCTGCCGGCTGGGCTGGGAGGCTTTTCCAATGCCTTTCCAGGAAGGACGGCCCCCTCCCCTCCCCAAAGCCACAGTTCCCAGCAGCTTGGGGTGGGGGGGGGTGGATTTCAGGGGCAGCCTGAGTTCCAGACTCCCTGGCACTCTTTACTCCCAGAATGCTTAACTGTTAATAATCTCAGTACTGATGCAGGCCAGCTGACCAGGAGCTGGAGGGGCAACATTGTGGTGGGCCTGAAAGACCACCAGATTTACAATCACAAGACTTGATTGGGATGCTGTCTTTGCCAGTTACTAGCTTGGTTTACCTTAGGCTAAGTCCCATCCATCCCCTCCCTGGGCCTCAGTTTCCCCATCTGTAACATGAAGGGCATAGACTAGATGCCTTCTAAGGTCCCTTCCAGCTCCATACCTTGTGATTCTTCCATTTCTGCAGCCCTGATCTTAGGGACTGAGGAGCTTCAGCCTCTGGCCAGGAAGCCAGGAATGAGGGGGCTGTGGATGATGCTGGGCAGGACTCATGGCCTAGTGGGTTTGGCTTCCTATTTTACCAGTTCAGAGTCATCTCTTCCTGCTGCACTGAGGGCTGGGTGATGGGAAGGTTTTCTCCTTCTCCTCCATGAATCCTTAAATAGGAATGTCCCCCCCCCTTTTTATGGAGAGGTGGGGGACCATGGGTTTGGAATGCTGTATTTGACATGATCAATTCACTGGTGGTTTTGATTTTTTTTCTTTGAAAGAAGGAAGGGCTCCCTCTAGGGACGAGGTTGGATGCCAGAGAAGGAGGTCTATCCAGAAATAACTTGGATGTGAAAGCGACAGGGAACAGTAAAGCTTTAAGGCTAGGGATGGGCTATGCACCACTGAGACTTCCCTCATTGCCTGGTTTCCCATTAGGAGCTCATCTTAGTGGTCCCTTTCTGAGGCCAGATGTGATGTCTGTTAGCCTCACATCTTAGAGCACCGCGTATCTACCCTCCTATGCGGGAAGGAGGACCGTGCCTGGCTTGCCCTCAGTCTGTCCCTTTCAAGCTCCGTGGGGAACTTCTGAGGTCCAGAGAGGCAGGGTTTGGTGACCAAGGCTGCCTCCCCAACCTTCCACCCCACTTGTTCCTGTACCCAGCCTTCTTTCTGGTCCAAAGAGGCCCCGCCTTAGAATTACAACATGGAAGAGCTGGAAGGAACCTGGGAGGCCTCCCACGAGGGTCCGAATAGGAATCTTCTTGGCAACCTCCCTGACAAATGGGACTTGACTTCCTTTTCTGCCTGGCCAGTCAAGCTATCAACAAGCAGTTTTTAAGCCCCTACTATGTGCCAGACACTGTGCTGGAGAGGCAAGAACCAAGAATGAAAAAATCCCTTCTCCCAAAGTGCAGATATCCTAACGGTGGGGACAGCCATATAAAAATATGCAGAACTAACAGAAAGCGAGTCAGTACTGACATATACAACAGAGTTAAATACAAGGTAGCTTGGGAAGGAGGGCAGCAGCAACTGGGGGGGGGGCAGGTAAAAACAGGAGACACTTCTTGCCTGAACTGCATCTTCTTAAAAGAGAAGAGCGACCAGAGAGATTTTGAGTCCCCTCTTCCCATTTCACAGAGGGGGACACTGAGACTCAGAGATGGGAAATGGCAGCGAGTAATCAGCAGGCCTGGGATCCAGCCCACGGCTGGGCCTCTTTTCAATTCAGTAGAGATTGAAGGAACCCTTTCCTCCTCTCCCAGGAAACCTATGTCTAAAGGATAGGGACAATCTACTTTTTTGGAGAGGTGGGGGACTATGCATATGCAATGCTGTATACCATGTTGGCCATGATTGTTTTATTGGTCTATTTTAATTAACTCTCTTTTCCCCTTTGATCTAAGGGAAGGCTTACAGTAAGGGTTGGGGGCAGAATTCAGCAGATGTTTCAGGGCAGGGGGCAGCTGACAGCTGGGGAGATGTCAGTTACTAAGGAATGTCTGTACTGGCAGCACGGATGCCCGGGTCAGAATTCGGGGAACCGAGTCAAAGCAGAGGGAGTGAGCGCAGTCCAGACCCCCAGGCCTCAAAGGGGGTGGAAGTGGAGGCCAGGGGGTGCCGCAGGCTGACCTTTGGGGGTCACGCCGGGGCTAGTCAGTAAGAGAATGGAGGCCAGAGCCGGATGACGACGGACTGGACACCGAGCAAGCGCCCATTTCTACGGTTTTGCATCTTTTGGGACCAAGTTTATCACTGATAATTTAGCAACTTCCATTTTCAGTTGTTTTGTGGTTTTTGTTGTGATGTCTTTTGTTTCCCTAGATCTGCTTGTTTTACTTTGCACGGGTTCAGAGAAATCTCTCTGTGCTTTTTGGTACGTATCATGTTCATTGGTGCCTGCGACACAGTAACATTCCATTACATTCATGTTGCACATTTGTTTAGCCATTCCGTAGTCACTGAGAATTTACTTTGTTTCCAACCCTTCGCTATCACAAAAGTACCACTATAAATATTGTAATGTATATGGGGCCTAGATTTTGTCAATGACTTCCTAGGGGTATATTTTACATTATTTTTAAGTAAGTTCCTCCCAGCAGCCTTCTGAGGCTAAGCCTCTTCTAAGGTCCCCCCAGCTCTGACGTTCCATGTTCTAAGGCCACTCCCAGCTCAGACATTCCCTGTTCTAAGGTCCCTCTCCAGGCCTGACATTCCCTGTTCTAAGGCTGCTCCCAGCTCTGACATCCCCTGTTCTAAGGCTGCTCCCAGCTCTGACATCCCCTGTTCTGAGGCCCCTCCCAGTACATATTGTCTTGTCTCTCAAAGAAGCCCTCTCTCAGAGCCTCTTCACTTTTACTTTTGACACACTATTAACAGATTTGACCCTGTAAGTGCTGGGCTCCTCTTCGATCAGAAGGAAGGAGCTGTCAGGAGCAGGTCCAATGATAGCACTGAGGCATGTGACTGTATAGTAGGAGACAATAACTAAAATGTCGGCACAAAACCCTAAAAACAGCCTCCGGGGCCACTTCATGTCCCTACGTCCAAATCGAGCTGATTTTTCCCCTTAATCCAGCTCTGCCTCAGAGAGGACACAGGCCCACAGAGCCCTGAGGGATTAGCAATGGCTAATAGATAGCTTGGCTAAGTCTCCCATTGAGCAAATAGGAGATCTAGAGATAGGCCGTGGTGGGACTAGAACCCAGGTCTCTTGCCTTGACCTCCCAATGCTGACCTTTCTGCTGCTTAGCAGAGGCAGTCTAGGTGATGATATGGATGGGGGTCTTTGGTTTTCTCTTTTGCCATCAGCAGGGTGAGGGGCCATTTCGGGGAAGGCTCAATGTGGCCTGTCCCGGGCTGTGCATGGAGGGGATGAGCCTCGGTTATCTGGGCATGGAGGCCATCCCCAGCCGTGTCCCCACCCCTGCTGGCAGCTGGAGGCTTCAGTCACCCCACCCCACATCTCTGGCCTGTCTGTGGAATACAAAGCAGCCCAGTATTATCTGAGTCGAGGAAGCAGAAGTAGGAGAGCTAATCGGCTGTGAAAACAATCACCAAGCGCATCTTCATCAGAGGGAGTTTAGAGGCAGAAGGGGAAGGAGCCTCGCACCGGGAGGCAGCAGGCTGCGCTTCCAGCTGGTGCTGACACTGCACTTGTTGGGTGACATTGCACAGCTCACCTCCTGTCCTGCCTCAGTCTACCCTCTGTAAAACAGAGTGGTGTCTAGGGTCCCTCTCCACTCTGACATTCCTTGTTTTAAGGCCCCTCCCAGCTCTAACATTCCCTGTTCTAAGGCTCCTCCCAGCTCTGACATCCCCTTTTCTAGGGCATCTCCTAGCCCTGACCTTCCCTGTTCTGAGCTTCTTCCCAGCTCTGACCTGGGACAGAGGCAGGAAACAAGAGGTTTCTTGATGACCTTATTTTCTGCCTCCATTCTTCTTCTCCTTATAGATTCACAGAATGTTTGAGTTTGCAGGGCTCTAGGTCATCCCCTAATGTAAACTGCTCATTTTACAGACAGGAAGCCTGAGGCTCCAAGGGGAGTGATGCTGTGCCCAAAATCACACAGGCAGTGAGTAACAGAGCAGGCCCAGAGGCAGCTTTCTTGGCCCATGTGCGGTGTCTTGGCCGCACTGGTCACACGGGCATCTGAAGCTGCTCCTGAGAGGCCCGCTGTCCTCAGAGGACACATGCATGGCTGTTGGAGGGCTGAGCAGTGATGTGGCAGAGATGCCCAGCAGCCCTGGGGTGAGGTTGGCATAGGCTGCCTGGGTCAGGAAGGACCAGAGTGAGATGCCAGGGGGCCTGGGAGGAAAGGGGCCACCACCAGGGAGACGTTTGTGGGGAAGAGGCAGCTGCTGCCTGGTGGGAGCTGGGGGAGGTCCGAAGTCACTTGTGTTCCCTTCCTGCCCTTCCTGCACAAGCTTCTCTGGAGGTCACTGCCTCCCAGAATCCTCATTGCTGACCTATCCCAGACCTGCCAGTGAAGGTCTATCTTTTCCTAAAAGACTTCAGAAACCTCCCTCGGAGACTCAGATGGCGGGACCAGTGTCACAGATGTGTGTACAAGCGCATGTGTGTGAATACACATGTGTGTGCATGCGTGTGCGTGTGTGTGTGTGTGTGTGTGTGTGTGAGGGGTCTGATTATAGAAGGACCCCTCCCCCCACTCACCGATTACAGAAATTTGGGCTTGATCTCAGGAACAATTTCATAACACTTACATTTGATTCCAAATAGAATGGGCTGGCACAAGAGGTAGTGAGTGCCTCATCACTCACTCCAAGCAGTGATTTGATGACCAGTGGCTGTCTGGTTCAAATCATACCCCCATTAGAGGAATTCCCACCATGAGATCCCTGATAACTGCACCCCCCTCCCCAGATGGAGAGTATTGCGTTCAGTTCTGGGTGCCATGTTTGAAGAAGGACACATTAGAAGAATGGCCAGAGTTGGGCAAAGGTACACAAAATCTCAGCCTCTCAGTTTCTTTCATCTGTAAAATGGAGACGATGTTCCTTGTCCTACTTTCCTCTGTCACAAGAACAGAGCTCTAGAGTAATAAGGAACCTAAAGGGATCATGGTATCACAGCTGGAAGGGGCCTCACAGAAGCCATCTGGGTCATCCTGGGCAGCTGGGTGGTCCAGTGGTTAGAGCGATGGACTTGGAGTCAGGAAGCCCTGAGTTCAAATCTCGCCTTAGGCGCTTACTAGCTGTGTGACTCTGGGTAAGCCACTTAACCTCTCAGCCTCAGTTTCCTCATTTGCAAAATGGTCTCATAATAACAGCTACCTCATAGGGTCAGATGAGATCACCTGTAATCTGCTTTGCCATCTCAGAGGGCTGTATAAATGTACTCCAGTCCCTGCATTAGACAGTGAAAGAAACTGAGGTGCAGAGCTGAAGCCATATGCCGGGGCTCATGCAGGCCCCCACACTGCCTGACAGTGATCAGGCTCTAAGTTCTTATGGTCCCACCTGATCATGGGGCAGACGTGTCCATTCCAGGAACGTGGGCTTGGGGGTGGTACAGTAAGCTGGAGAGGGACTCCTCCCTAAGAAGGCCCTGGGCCAAGCTGGATGAAGGGAAGGAAGGAGATGTGGGGTGGGGCAGCATCCAACTTTGTTCTAAATCATTTCAGAAGGCCATGCCGGGCCTGGGGGGAGCCTGCCCGGCCTCAGCAGCATTGGCTCAGAGAGAGGCCCTTTGCTCTGGGCTCTTTCCAGCCAAGAGGCTGCAGGGCCTTTGTGGGGCAGCCTCTGTTTCCCGGCAGGACGGACACCTGCTCATATTTCCCATTATTCCCCCAGCCTCCAGTCCTGGGATAAGGCCCTAGTGCTGCCATCCCCTCTCCCTCTGGGAATCCTTTAAAGGAACAGAACTGTCCTAAATCCAAGAATCAGCCAAGGGGTGGCTGGCATTTGCTCTTCTCTCCTGGCTCCATAGAGGGCAGGGGAGGGAGAAATAGAATTTGGGAAATGGTTGGAGTTCCAGGGGGATTCCAGAAGTCCCAGCATTGATCCACAGAGCCCTCAGGTCCAAAAGGGCAGCATTAGATCCTAGAATCAGAAAAAGTTTGACCTGGGAGGGCCTGGAGAATGTGAGGTCCCTAAGAGCAGGGAATGACAGCTGGGATGGAGCTAAGAACATGGGGTGTCAGAGCTGGAAGGATCCTTGGAGCGTAACACCGGCTGACATTCCTATAGCCTATTCAGAGTCAGAGAGAGCAGATTTTATTTTCCCCATTTTACAGATAGGGAAACTGAGTCTCAGAGATAGAAGGTGGCTTGCCCAAGGTCACACAGGGCACGGGCCCTTTCCCTTGCCCCATGCTGCCTCTCTAACAGATTCTTTTGCTTGTCTTAAGCTGAGGAGGAGCTTATAACATAGAATGTTAGAGCTACAAGGGGCTTAGAGGTCTTTGGGTGACCCCCTCATTTTAAGGAGGGATCTTGAAGCCCAGAGAGGAGAAGGGAATGACTCTGCATGTGCTTGAGCTCCCCATTTCTGTTTTTTAGCATCTTAAGTCTCAGTGATTGTGGTGAGACAGAAGATCACAGAATTGGGAGTCATTTAGCGCAATGTCTAAAGGGTTAGTTACTTCATCTTCTTAGGACTCAGTTTCCCTGCCTGTTAACAAGGGGCCTCTGGGCTCCCTCTCAGCTCTGCCGAAGACCCTGCTATCCTCTGATGCCCCCTCAGACCCCAATATGAATCCTCCCTTGTGGTCACATCCTCTGGTCAGGCTCTTGGGACATCTGGGGCTGGGCTCCCCACAGCCTCCTCTTTCTGACAACACATGGAGGTAGGGCCTCAGAATGCTCTTGTATTCCACAACAAATACTCATCATCCGTCTGATAAGCTTGCTTCTCTCCTGGCCTAGATTGTCCTATCATTGATTCAACTTAAGTACTTCGTGTGAGGACATTGGCGGTGTCCAGAAATATTCTGCACCTGAGTCCGTTGTCCCTTTCTCCAGGGGTGGGTGGCACTCCTCATCATTGGATCATCACATTCTTCAGACTTCTTAGGTCTTTCAAAGCTGTTTGTCTTTACGATGTTGTTACTACAGAAATGATTTTCCTAGTTCTACTCATTTCATGCTGCATCAGTTCATAGAAGTCTTCCCAGGTTTCTCTGAAGCTGTGAACTTCATCGTTTTTGTTTACATCCTAATATAATTATATTAATAATTTGTTAGCTAGTCCCCAGTAGGTGGGTACCCACCTTGGTTTCCAGTGTTTTGCTACTATGAAAAGTGCCGCTGCTATAAATATTGGTATGTGGAGGCAAGAGGGACAGACCGCAGTGGGGACAGGGAGACAGGAGGCCAGACAGGTGGTAATGAGATTCTGGAGCAGAGAAGGGCCGTGGGAATAGAGAGGAGGGCTGGAGGTGAGAGATGGTTCTGAAACAGACAATGAGTGAAGGTTCTGAAGGTCCTGCTGGGCTCTGGGGGGTGAGATTCCTGACAGGGCAGGGAGGGCAAGGAGGGCACAGAGGGCAAAGAGTGCAGGCAACCTCACTGCCCAGGGCCCAGGGCAGAGGGAAGGAGCTGGCACCTGCTTGTCCACTGGTTCATGGAAGAACATTTAGATGTTTAGTGCACAAAGAGGCCTCCAAAGTCAGTCCCCTCACTTTATAGGTGAGAAACTGCCTTATGCAAAAATGTACAGCTAGTAAGTAGCAGAGGCAGGATTTGAACCCAGGGCCTTATACTCTAAAGGCTCTTTCCATTGTAACCTGTACCAGCCCACCCCCCCATTTTTAAACTTTAAAATATATTATCAGAAAGTTTTAAAAAATTATTTATTTTTAGTTTTCAACATTCACTTCCACAAGCTTTTGAGTTTTACATTTTCTCCCCTTCCCTCCCCTCGCCCCATCCCAGATGGTGTGCAATCTCCATCCCCCCCTTTAAAGATAAATTGAAATGGAAGAAGGGGAAAAGACCTAACCAAAGTCATCTAGCCAGTTAATGGCCAAGCCAGGGCTAGGCTTCCTGCTTCATGATCCAGGGCTTTTCCTAGAGCGACCTCCACAGAGTAGTCTGAGGTGGTGGCCAGGAGAGTGACGAGTCAGAACCCAGACTTGCAAGATAAAACGTGTGGGACTTTGTCTCAAGCACAGGCACAGGAACACACTGTTCTAGGGCTCCTCCCAGTTCCGATGTTCTAGGTTCTAAGGCCCCTCCCAGCCCTGACATTCCCTGTTCTAATGCCCCTCCCAGCTCTGACATCCCTGTTCTCAGGCCCCTCCCAGCTCTGACATCCCCTGTTCTCAAGCCCCTCCCAGCTTTGATATTCTAGGTTCTAAGGCTCCTCCCAGCTCTGGCATTCCATTTCCTGCTGATGCCATGAGTCGTCAGCACTTAGCTGGCAGTAATAAATAACAGAGCAGGAAGCTGTTGAATTGCATGCTTGGCTGGCTCCCTTCCCCTGTGGTCATTTCTTGGGGAGCTTCACCCCGGCCCAGCTCTTTCCTGCTCTCTGGGCCTGGTACCCCAAGCTCTCTTCCCATCTCCATCATCTGTGCTGCCCAGCCCCAGCCTCAGGAGCCTCAGGGCTCTGTGTGAGTGCCCTCCTGCCCCCTCCATCCTGCCTCCCTCAGCCTTGCCCAGATATGTGGCTTTGGCGGGCCCTATTCCGAGCTCCTGGCCCTCTCGCTTGGGAGCATGCAGTGGGTGCTTCCTGGTGGTAAGACCCACTCATAGACTGGGGCCATTGGACACATGTAGGGCCACAGTCCTGGAGGTTTGTCCCACCTTTATCCAGTTTGGCTCTCTCATTTTGGAGATGAGGAAAGCAAAGCCCACAGAGTGACTTTGTCAAGGTCCTGCAGTAAGGAGCAGAGCCAGGATTTGAACCCAGATTCTTTGCTTCTAGTCCTGTGCTCTTTCTGCCCTGCCAAAGTAGCTTCAGGGTGTGGGTCTGCGCCCCATCCACAGTCACCCATCAGAGCTTGGCTCCGGTCCCCAGGCTGTCCTGCCTTTGTCGAGCAAGCAGGCCCAGGACACGGCAGATGGTTGGGAAGTGGTCCGACTTCCTCCATCTGGGCGCGAGCTTGTTTTTCTTTTAAGTAAAAGTCAGGGCTGGGGTGGGCTTTCAGAGACACTTGGGGTGGTGGGTGTAGCAGGGAGGAAGGATGGAGCTGGCCCAACAGGCCTCCTGACTGGAGAGCTGAGCAGCCCCCAGGAGCCAGGACAGAGGATAAGAGCCCATCTAGGCCCTCTTGGACCCAGCGGGGGGATCTGAGAGAGGGCGTCTGGTGGCTTTGGGTGTGGCCAGAGAAGCCCTGTCCTGGGAGACCCTGGGGCCAAGTCTTGGTTGGTCCCTCCCCCTCTGGGCCTCAGTTTCCTCACCTGTCAAATTTGAGGGTTGGACTAGATGATCTCTTAGTCTTCTCCCAGCCCTGACATCCCCTGTTCTAAGCTCCCTCCCAGCCCTGACATCCCCTGTTCTAAGCTCCCTCCCAGCCCTGACATCCCCTGTTCTAAGCTCCCTCCCAGCTCTGACATACCCTGTTCTAAGCTCCCTTCCAGCTCTGACATTCCATGTTCTTAGCTCCCTCCCAGCCCTGACATCCCCTATTCTAAAGCCCCTCCCAACTACACCATTCACTGTAGAAGCTTGGTCCCCACTTGAGGTCTTTTCACAGACCCAGGATGCCTATTGATTGGTGCTCATAGGAAGCAGCTTTGGTGGAGAGATGGGAAGAGCTCAGTTCTGGCCTCTGGCCCATCCTGGGTGTGTGACCCTGGGCTAGTTAAGTCACTTGTCAGTGTTCCAGAGAAGATGCCATTGGCAGAGTGAGCTCCTTGGCTCAGGGAAATTATCCTCCATCTCCTTATGTCTACAGCATTTATTAAGCACCTACTAGATGCACATTGGCATGTGAGGTTGGCAGAGTTGGCATCCATTGTGTCTTTGGAGACAGTCACCCGAGGGGGGCACGCTGCAAGTATGTAAAATAAGCCTGGCACAGAGGATTCCCTTGCTCTGGTCACACAGTGGGTGTTGGGTAGGATTCAAACCCAGGCCTTTCCTGACTTTCCTCCTCCAAGGCCAGGCTGCCTCAGTGCTCTATTGCATGGCTCTGGGTTGCACTTGATGACCTCTGAGGGCCCTTCCTCCTTGGCCATTTGGTGAGTAGTTGGATGCCTCTTGAGGAAGGCCTTGAAGGCTGTCTTCAGGCTCTGCCTGGTGAAATATCCCTGCTTTGAATGCTGATCTTCCCTAGTCCCTTCTCCCCTTCCTGCCCTCTTCCTTTTCTCTTCTGTCTCCTTCTCTCCTTTCCTATTCCCTCCCCCTCGCCTTCCCCACTCTGTGCTCTCTCTTCCCTTCCTTTCCTCTCTCTTCACTTCCCTTCCTTGCCTTTCCCCTACATCTCTGTTTCTTTTTCTCCTCCCCTCCCTGCCCTAGAAGGGCTGAGGGTCAGGGTCTGAGTCAGAACCAAGCCAATGCTGTCATGGCAACGGAGCTGGGCACTCACTCCCTGGACAGTGAAAGCCTCAGGGCCCCAGGAGGGATGACCTCCCCACCTCGCGTCACCCATTGTCAGGCCCCAGTCATGGTCTGCAGGAATACTGAGGGCTTAACTACCATGGAGGGGAGGAGGGTGGAGAATGTCCCTGGATGCTCCCAGCCCAGATCCTGGGCAGGTCTCCTCAGGTCTGCAGAGGATACCTGGAAGGTGGTCTTACTTCCCGCCAAGTGGGGAAGCATCACTCCCAAGATGGGAGATACTTGGCCTTGGAGAAGTCCACTAATAGGGAGGGTCCCATCTACCTGGAGCCTGGCCCTGGGCCCCAGGTCAGATCATAGAATTCAGAGCTGGGAGTGAACTAATCTTCTTCTAGGCCCATTTTCACATTTGACCAGGGAGGAAACTGAATCTCAGAAAGGAGAAGTCACTTGTGTCAGTAGTGGAAAAAGGATTTAAACCCAGTTCTCCTGATTCCAAATCTATAGTTCTTTGGCCTGCCTTTCCTGATTGGGTACATAAGCCTGCCCTGACTCTTTCTCTTGGTCCCAGCACCAGACATGCCAATATAAGGATCACCAATGGGAGGAGCCAGCACCAGCCTTGTCTTATCTTGGAGACAAAATCTATAGCTGCAAAGGGTTCATGTCAATGAAGAGATGAGTGCGGGAAGAGTGGAATACAGGGAGGCTGGGCAGAAAGGGGGATGAGCAGGGAGGGAATATGGAGAATGAGGAAGGAAGGAAGGAAGGAAGGAAGGAAGGAAGGAAGGAAGGAAGGAAGGAAGGAAGGAAGGAGGGGGTGAAGGATCAACCAGAAGTCCTGGTGCTCAGTGAGTCCTGGACTTGTGATATCTTTTGTAGCATCATCTAGAACCATTATTTAACTTTCAATGGTCAGGTCAGGTCAGGTCCCTTCCCCTCTCTGGGACTCAGTTTCTCCTTTGTAAAATGAATGGGTTAGACAAGATAGTCTTGAACATTCCTTCCAGCCTGGACATTCCATGTTTTTTCTTTTTAATTCAACTTTGTTTTATTTTCAGATCCTCATTATCTCCCACCCACTCCCCACCTCACCTCCCACTCCCAACACTGAGGAAGCAAGAAAAACAAAACCTCTCTTTCAAACACATACAGTCAAGTAAAACAAATAAATTCCTACATTGGCTATGTTGGAAGAAAATATGCCTCAACCTTCATTTTGTGTCCACCATTATTTTATCAGGAGGTGGATAGCCTGTTTCATCGTGAGTATTCTGGAATGACTTTTGGTTGGACATTCCATGTTCTAAGTTCCAGTTTGAATATTCCATGTCCTAAGGTCTCCACCCCAGTTTGGATATTTCATTTTCTAAGTTCCCTCCCAGTTTTGATATTCAGTGTATTAAGGTCCTTCCCAGCTCAAACATTCCCTGTTTATTTTTAATATTAAAGCTTTTCTTAATTATCATGTATTTATTTTTCTCTCTTCTGCCTCACTCCTTCTCTCTGAAAAAAAAAGAAAAATTAAACCCTTGTAATAAATATACCTAGTCAAGCAAAATAAATTTTTCATTGCCCAGGTCCCTGAGTGAGTGACTCCTCCTGCCCCCTGAGTCTCCAGCCTTTCTGTCAGGAGGTGGGCAGCAGCTGCATCAGCATCGTGCGGCATCGTGACCATCCGATGAGCTGCCTTCTGGTTGAGTCTGCCTGTCACCCATTTGTGAGGCTGATTTTCTGAATCCAGCTCCAAGGCCTTGTTTATTCCTATTGGATTTCAACTGATTAGATTTGACCCAAAGTCTAGGACTGTTTGAATCCTTACTCTTTTATCCAGCCTGATCTGTGACTCTCTTAGCTCTGTGCCCCCAGTGAGGGACTATCCTGTACAATGGACAGAAAGCTGCCTCAGAATTAGGAAGGCCTGGCTTTGAATCCTGTCTCTGATACCTACTGGTTATGAGACCTTAGATGAGTAACTTCGGCTCTCAGTGCCCCAGGATACTCTCCAGGACTCTGAATCACAGAGAAGGGGCCAACGTATACATGGAGGGATATTTCTTACCAGGAATGCAATCAGTGGTCCAGACCAAAGCAAGATGCTGCTTATGACTTTACCCAAGTCAATCAGTCAGTAATTAAGCTCCTACTATGTGTCAGGCATTGTCCTGAGTGCCAAGGATGCAGAGACAAAAGACAGTCCTTGCCCTTGAGGAGCTTCCAATCTAATGGGGGAGACAACATGCAAATAGATATCTACAAAATAAGCAGGATAAATAGGAAGTAATTACCAGAGGGAAGGCACCAGAACTCGGAGGGATTGGGGAAGACTTTCAGTAAAAGAAAGGATTTGAGTTGAGACTTAGAGGACTAGGGAGGTCAGTAGGCAGAGCAGAGTAAGGAGAGTGTTTCAGGAATGGTGGACAGCCAGAGAAAATGCCAGGAGCTGAGAGATGGAGTGTCTTGTTCGTGAGCCACAGCACCTGCGTGGGAGTGAAGGTGTCATCCAAGGCTGAGTTTATGTGATATGATAAGGGGATTAGGGATTCTGGAGAGGAGAACAGTGTGCAGCTGATTACAATCACCAGTAAAAATGGCAAACACCGCAAGGGTGAGCAAGATGCCTGGGTTGCCCCTTTGGGGACCTCCTTCCATCTTGACATCTTTGGAATCCACCCTCCTCTCACCGTACTGTTATCTGGCCCACATCTTTTATTTTGTTCACAAGAATAACATGAGGGACTTTATCAAATGCTTTGCTTAAACTTTGACTGATAAAATCTACAACATTCCCCGAATTATGTTTAGTGACCCCTCCAAAAGAAATGAGATGAGTCAGGTCTGACCTGCTCTTGCTGAAGTCCTGCTGGGTCTTTGTGATTGTCACTCCCTTCCTCAGTGTTCACCAACTACTCTTTTAGGGATATGTCCTAGAATTCTGCCTGGAATCCAGCTTGTTGGCAGATTTCAGTCTCTTTCATTTGGTGAAAATCAGGACAACATTTACCCTTTTACAATCCTGTAGGAATTCTCCCTGTCTGCCCATTGTCCCCCCCCACCTCATCTTTCCAAGATTGCTGACTGGCTAAACACTCACATCTTTCAAGGCCTGAGGATGGAGCTCAGAGAGACCAGGTGACTCTTGTTCATCAAGGGCTTCCGATGTTCCCTTCCATCTCCTTACTCATCTTGAGTTTCTGTTCTCATTGGACATTTTACTTGGCTTTTCCAGCTCGGAGAGGATTCAACTTGGCCGAGAAGACCAAAGAGAAAGGAGAGTGGTCATGGGGAGAGTAGAGTGTGTGGTCAGGCAGCAAATAGGCTAGGAAGAAGTAGGGTTAAATCAGGAGAGAGGAAATGAGAGATTATTTCTCCCCAACTATTCCCCCTCACGAGGCTCTGGGGCTGGTGCCCAGTGGTGGAGAGCTAGATAGAGGAGCTCAACCTGGGGACCTGACTGTGGGGATGGGGATGCATTGATTGATGAATCGATCAATAAACAAACATGCATTATGTGCCCATTATATACCAAAGCCCTGGGCAAGACAGAAAAGGGTCAACCAGCTACCCAACAGGTAGGTGCTGAGAAGTTTCCAACTCACAGCTCTGATGTTCCTTGCCTGAAGGTCCTTCTGACCTCCACAGTGCTCTGAGGCTGCCCCTTGGAAAGTCCTTCAGACATAGATAATTTAGACCCTGTATAGCTCAGTGGTGATAGACAGGGACAGGTTGAAAGTACAATGAGGACACATGCTCCTGGGCCCCTATTGCATTTGAATTCTGCCTGCTCTTGAGGCCTTCCCAACTGTCTGCTACTGATAATGTATTTTAATTTCTATCTCTATGTTTGCATTTCATGAAGACATATCACTTTAGATCTGACATGGAACTGGGGATGTTTAGCTGGGAGAAGATACAACTCAGTGGGGATTGTGGAAGGGCTGTCTTATCACGGAAGAGGAAACAGACTCATTCTTGGCCCCAAAGGGAAGAGGCAGGAGCAGTTAGAGGGAGTCACAAATCAGTCAGTCAGCAATATTTGTGAAGCACCTACTATGTGCCAGGCACTCTGCTGGGTGGTTTGTTGTTTGTCCTTGGTTCTGGAAGAGGACCATGGCATCGGGGAGGTAATGCCATGACTTCAGGGAGATGATGCTATGACATCGGGGAGGTGATGCCATGATATGCAAGTGAATTGAATTTAAATGAAGGAGGGCTGTGTGAAGTCATGCTAGAAGAGGAGGAACTTCCGTTCTAATGGAAGAACTGTCTGGTCCCATATAGGCATATGAAAGGTCAATGCAAATGCAAAATGTATACATATACAAAGTCCATTCGGTAACGCACTCTACTGCTAAGCCTCCTCTATACCCACTGCTTTTGCCAAGATTAGGTTAGGTTTGATAGGAAGAAGAACTTCCTGACAAATTTCCTAACAAAGCAGAAGACAAATGCATTGCTTCAAGAGATAGTGAGTTCCCTATCAATGGAGGTCTGCAATCAAAGACTGGATGAGCCCCTGCCGGGTAGGCTGCGGAGGGGATTCTTAGTCAGGCAGGGGTGGGATGAGGTGTTCTTAAGGCCCTTCCAGCTGACATCTGGGGTCTGTGAGTCCAGAGCTGGGGTTGGCTGCTCTGATCCCTCCTGAAGGAGGAGGAAAGGAAGTCAGGCCTTCCAGTGGAGAATAGGGAGGATTCAGAGCATGATATGGCTGCTGATAAGCCCATATGCCCAGCTCTGCACACAGCTCGTTCGGGGCCACAGCTTGCCCTTCACAATCTGTGTCTCACTGACTCCTCCACCCCTATGCCCCATTCCTCCTCCTCTTGCACTCTCTGATCCAGCTGGCTTCCCCAGCCCTTCGTGGAACTCCCTAGGCAATTTCTTGCCTCTGTGCATTTGCCATGCCCAGAACACATAATTTCCTCATCTCTAGCTTTCAGCATTTTTGTGTCCCTTCAAGGCTTGGCTTTTTCCCGAATCCTTCCTCCACCCTCCAGCTGAAGGGGCTCTCTCCAACCAACCTGAAATGTCCCTTTGTTCTCTGCCAGGATTTGTCCTTTTGCATTCACCTTGTGTCTTAGCATCATGAGATTAAAGATTTAGAGCTGCAAAGGAACTCAGAGTCCATGTAATCCAACTCCTCACATTTTGTAGGGGAGGAACCGATGCCTGGAGAGGGCAAATCAGCAAGATCCTGCTTTGCTTGCCTGCATTCGTATTGTCAGTGTTTAACACAGTGCCTGGCACTTTATAAATGTGGTATCTCTCTGTCTGTCTATCTTTCTGTATCTCTCTATTATTACTACCATCAATCTATCAACCACCTATCTACCTGCCTATTATCTATCCATTCATCCCTCACCCTTCCATCTACCATCTATCTATCCATCCATTTATCTATCAGTCACCTATCATCCATCTATCAATGGCCTATCTACCCATCTATCGTCTATCCATTCATCCACCTGTCTATCAATCATTCATCTGTCTGTCCATCTATCAGTCACCCATCTGTCTGTCCATCCATCAATCATCTATATATCCATCTATTCATCTATCTGTCTGTCTACCTACCTACCTACCTACCTATTTCTCTATAGTTGGAAGATACCTCAGAGGTCACTTAATTCAGCCTCTTCACAGAGGAGGAAACTCTGACCCAAGCAGGTTGAGTGACTTGCCTAAGACCATAAGGGTAATAAGTGACAGCCCCAGGATTTGAACCCAGGTCCTCTGACTCCAAAGCTGGTGCCCTTGTCACTACTTGGCCTTTGCTTCGCTGCCTTGGCAATTTCTGCATGTGCTATATCCTCTCTTTTATATTATGAGATCCCACTGGGTCCCATATGTCTTCATAATATGGAATCCATGCCCTGGGCAGACCTTGATCTCAAGGACACCTGATTGTGTTGGCCAATGAAAAGAACGGCCTTTCTATACCACAGTTAGTGGTTTTAAGAGTTTCTGTGGATGAAAAATCTGTCTTCCAAATTCAGCCTAATAACAGGCCTCTCAGAACTTGACTGGGCTGTCCTCCAAGGTCAGATGCAAAAGCTGTCCTTGGGTCTGTAAGAGAAGCCTTTCTAGATTAGTGGGACTGGCCAGAACTTTTTCACCATCGTGTAGCTTCAGGAGAACTTTGGCAAAGAGTGTGCACATAGTCAGTAGTTAATAAATGTATGTTGATTGGAACCGAGGGTCCCGTAGGGGCATTAATCAGTCATGGTCCCTTTCCAGCCATCTGTATGTGCAAAAGACAAACAAGGTGATGCTTTGGTCCACAAAACTATTTCCAAATAGGATTTCTCTCTGATAGAACATAAGCTCCTTGAGGGCAAGGATGGATTTACTTTTTTCTTTATCCCCACCTCCTCCAGCTTAATGTATGCTTAGTGATGACTGTGGATTCAGCATATTTAAAATAGGATTTGGATGAGAGAAAATTGACTTGGCCTCTAGCTGTTCATAGCTATTGCTATAGATCGAGGCTCACTGTATGGAGTCAACCTCTGGTCTTGCTCTGGTGTCAGCCTCAGCACTTCCTCCATGGATCTTCCAAATAGCTGCCAAGTCTTTCCATTTTTACCCTCCCCACCACTGGTGGCATCTGACCCTTTCCCTTTACTGAGATGCCATCTTAGTTCAGGCAGCCTTCTGATCGGTCTCCCTGTCTCAAGACTGTTCCCACCCCAATCCATCCTTCTGGTGCTGCCAGGATCAGATACAAGTGGCTCTGCTTGGCATTTAAAGCCTGGTAGGCCAGCTGGAGCCCATCTTTCCAGGGCCAATTATGCTTCACTCCCCCTCACCAACTCTCTTCTCTAGATGAACTGACCCCACTTGCTGTTCTTCAGAAACAGATTTCTATCTCCTGAGGTTCTTGAGGAACTTTTTCCTTTTACTTTTTGCCCGTGTGTCTCCCACTGCTGAGCCCATGCTGGCCACACAGGTGCTTAATAAGTGTTTGTTAGATTGGATTGGATTGGTTATGACTCTTCTAGAGATGAGCCCTTCCTCAGCCTACTCCCCTCCCTCCTCCTCTCTTTCTCTCTTCTTTCCTCCCTCCTTCCTTCTCTGCCCCCCCTTTTTCTGTTTCTCCTTCTCTCTTCTCTCTCTCTTCTCTTCCCCCTCTCTTTCTTTTCCTTTCTTTCTCTCCTCTCACTCTGCTTCTTTCTTCCTCCTCTCCCTCTTTCTCTCCTTTTTCCCCTCTCTCTCTCTTCCTCTTCTCATTTCTCTCTCCCCCCTCTTTCTCTCTTTTTGTCCCTTCTTCCCTTTCCTTCCCTTCTCTCTCTTCTCTCTCTCTCTCTCTCTCTCTCTCTCTCTTCTATCTCTCTCTTCTCTCTCTCTCTCTCTCTCTCTCTCTCCCCTCCCTTCTCTCCTCCTCCCCCCTCAGACAGTCTCCTGTTCTTGTTGGTAGACAAACTCCTACATTTGTTTCTTCGAGAGAAATCAATAAGTCGTTTTAATCAGCCCAAAAGTGTTTTTCTTTTCTCTGTCACTGGCTTTCCCTGAGGTGCCTTCCTCCTCACACAATTCTCTGCTTTCTTCCAGCCTCTGGCCAGTCTCTTAATTCAATTGAACTCAACAGATCTGTATTACATGCCACTACCCAACAATAAAAGAGGGCTTGCTTTGAGCCCCCAAGGAGCTTACCTTCTCTAGTCTCCCTTCCTCCCTCCTTCTGTCCTCAGAGCCAAGAAGCACAACATGGTATCTTTTGGCCAGAGACAGTTAGCCAGTCAACAAGCATTTATTAAGCCTTACTGTATGTCAGGGATGGTTCTGCCCACTCCAATGGGCTCAGCGTAGTGGGGATGGCAAGTAAAGGGGAGGAAGAAATCATTTTCCCCTGTGTACAATCCCAGCTCTTATTGGCTGAGCTTGGCTTCTAGTCCTGGCCCGATGTCCTGATGGCCTCTCTGTGCCTCAGTGTCCTCATCAGCAAACTAAGGGGAATACAATAGAGCATTGGTGTCAAATTCCTAGAAAGACTGGAGGCCACTAAGTGGTACATGGCTCCTTAGCATTATCTATGTTTCCTTGTATTTTTATTTATTCCGCCAAATATTCATCTGGTACAGGGCACTGGGGAGTGTTGGGGGCTGCATGCTGGAATGCTCAGGGTGCTAAAGGACCCCACTCCCACCGCCTGCCCCCTCCCCCAGCTCCAACTCCAACTCCGAACATAGGGTGACACTGTCCTGACCGCCAGCCCCAGCAGAGCCCTTAGGCAATGGAAGAGGAGTGAGGGGAGGAATGAGAAGGGCATTGTTCTGCCAGGGAACAAAAGGGCTGAGCTTGGGTTTCTTTTTCTCCAGGGCGCACCACGGAGGAGGAAGAAGGCAGGAGGCTGGAGGGGGCCGCTCCCCACCCCCAGCACCCTCTTCCCATCTCTACAGGATATAATTAAGCCCAGAATAGAGCATGGTGGAGTGGGTGGAGGGGGGTGGAGAGAGGAGACAGGTGGGGGAGGAAGCCTGGGAGAGCGCTAGCTCAACCCGAGAAGCAGTTACTAGATGCCTGCTAGGTGCCAGGTACTGTGCTAGGCACTGGGCATTCAGAGACTAAAAACTTATAGTCCCTGCCCTCAGGGAGCTTATGTTCTATGGTGGGGGATGATTTATGATGTGGGAATCAATAACTGTGATGCGAGGTGGCCTGTGATAGGCTGGGCTGGGTGTGTGGAGTCAGGAAGACTTCATGGAGGAGGCGGCACCCAGGATGGACCTGGGAGGAAGGTGTAGGGAGAACATTTCCAGAATGGCAGGGAGTCAGGAGATAGCCTCCTGGGACCTAGAATTGGGAGTCTGGCTGATCTGGCTGGCATGGGCAGTGGGTCAGTGGGTCGGTCAATCGACGCAGGAGGGGGAGGGGAAGGGAGTCTGCTGTGTGCCAGGCGCTGTGCTAATTTGCTCTACAGCAACGCTTTGAGGTAGGTGTTGTTATCATCCGTATTTTACAGTTGAAGAAACTGAGACAAACAGGTAAAAGTGACTTGCCCAGGGTGACATAGTTAGTAAGTGTCTGAGGCAGGATTTAAACTCAGTTCTTCCCGATTCCAGGCCCAGGGCTCTATCCACTGTGACTTCTAGCTGCTACAAGCATTTATTGAGCACCTATTGTTTGCTAGGCACTGTGCTAGGTGGTAAGGACATAAAGACAAAAATGAAAAGTACTAGGATGCTACATTTAGGGCTGGAGGAGATTTTAGAGGTTGAGTCCAACTCCCTCACTTTACAGATGAGGAAATTGAGGCACAGACTGGTTAAGTGACTCGTCCAGGGTCACACATATATCTGAAGTATCTGAAGCAGGATTTGAACCCAGTACTGACTCCAAGTCCTACACCCCATCCATTTAGCCATATAGCCTTCAAGGTAGGAGAGATGTGTATGTCTATAGGGTGGGCACAAAATAAGTTTTTAGAGAAAGCGCTTGTGTTTGGTGGGGAGGGGGAATTGGAAAAGGAAGTAACCTGAAATAAGACTGGAATGAGACCACAGATATGGCAGAAGAGGTGACCTTGGAGGTCATCTATCTCTCCCCTTCCTTTTACAGAGAAGTTGTTAAGTGACTTGTCCAAGGCCACACAGTTGGTAGGCATCTGAGACAGCATCTGAACCCATACTCTTGGACTCTAGGGTACCTCAGAAGAGCCTGGAGATTATAGAGAATCCAAAGAGTTACTCGGTGTCTAAGTATTTCTGAAGCATCAACTTGCCAGGCACTGTGTGGGGCACTGAGGAGGAAGGCAAAGCCACTTACTGCCCTCAGGAAGCTTATAGTCTAATGGGGGCCACACTGAGTAAACGATTGTGTATGCACAAGGTCTACACAGGGTAAATGGGAGGTGATTTCAGAAGGAAAGGATTAGCATTGAGGGGGTCTGGAAGACTTCTTGTGAGTCTTGGAAGAAGGCAGAGAAGGCAGGAAGCAGAGGTGAGGAGGGGGAGCATCCCAGGCATGGAGGGTGGGGCAGCCAGGAAAGACGCCTGGCGAGACAGCATGTTGTGTACAAGGAGTCTGGTACCGCTGGATCTAGAGTGTGTGCAAGTCAGTAAATGCAAAGGTTGGAAGGGGTCAGGTTAGGAAAGGTTTGGGATGATCCTGGAGGAATAGGGAGTCACTGCAGTTTACTGAGTAGGGGAGTGAAGCGGTCAAATCTGTGCCTTAGCAAGTTCACTTATTTAAGAAATAAGGGAAATTTCCAAAGGAGAGCTTCCCAAGGCAGAATGAGCAGCTTCTTGAGATAGGGTATTCCTCATTACTGAAGGTCTTCCCCTTGTAGGGGATGCTGTGGGTGAGATTCCTGCTCGAGTCTAGGTCACAGAAGATGACCTCTGAGGTGCCATCTGGCACTGAGGCCCTGTGATGGGAAAGACCTGGTCCCTGCCTGCCAGAGCCCATGGTTTGGGTTTCTTGGTTCCCAGTTTCCCCTCTTTCTTTCTGGCTTTCTTCCCTGTGGTCCTGTCCCTGTCCCTTACCTCCTGGCCCCTCTCCTCTTGCCTCCAGCAGGCAGAGGAAGACTGGGGGGTTCTCTTCAATCCCTTGGGGTGAGCGAAGGGAATCCAGATGAATCATCTACAAGGAGGTCAGGATGTCACCGAGTTGGGGGGACAGCTGATTGGGGACGTATGTGTGTGAGCACATGTGCACATACTGGGGGAGGTGTGAACTGGATTGATCCAAATTTAGAGGGTGGACAAGATGTTCCCTGAGGTCCTCTCCATCTCTGCCACAGAGGCTGGAATTCTGAGAAGCAGAGTGGGATATGATGGTGGACCTGAGTATGGGGAACCCTAATCCACCCATTAATCAGCAAGCATTTATTAAGTGCCTGCTATCGATCAGGCCCTGTGCTAAGCACGGAGAGATACAAAAAGGCAAGAGATCGTGCCTGCCCTCCAGGAGCTCACAATCGAATGAGGAGACAAACAAACAAATATACAGGATAAGTGGGACATGATCAGCAGAGGGGAGACCTGCGTGACCATGTGATGCACACTCGTGATCTGGCTCTGGGTCATCCTGGACTTGTTCCAGGAGATGAGGCTTTTCTCCAAAAGTCCTGGGTTCAAATCCTGCCCCTGACACATACTGGCTGTTGGACCCTGGATTGTACCAGGTCAGGACTAGGGCCGGAGGCCTGAGCCACCAGATCCAAAGCCCTGCCCAAGGGCTTCCTGAGCCTTTGCCAGACCCTGTTCCTAGGAGGCTGTCCCACCCTCCCTGCTGCAAAGTCCCCCATCCCAGAGACCTGGTGTTTTCTTTTGAGCTGGCAGCCTCTGTTCCTTCCCTTCCTCCTCTGCCATGCCTGCTGTCTCTGCTGGGCACTGAAGGCCCAGGGGCATCTGGGGAGGATGGCTGGTACAAATTCATTCTGTTCTCTAAGGAGAGGGATGCCCAGGAGCAGGCCAGGCTGTCACATAAGGAACCCTTGCCTTTCCTGGGGCAGGGGCTGGCATCCTCCATCTCTGACCAGAGGGTGCAGGGTGTAGCCGAGAGAAACCTGAGGAGTCGTTAGGTGGGTCCTAGTACCCGCTTCATCCTCGTGGCCTTTTGCCTTGTTCCTCAGCTTCCCAGGGCTTGATGTGGTCTTGGGCAGTCCATAAAATGGGAATATCATCCCTGGGAACTTCCCAGGGCTCAGAAGAGATCATGGAGAGGAAGGTGTTTTATAAATGTAAAGCCCCGAGCCCAGGCCTCCCCAGTCCTAAGAAAAGGCCTTCCCTCGACCCCATACTCCGTCCAACCACTAGCCTGTTTCTCTCTTCCCACTCACAGGGAGCCCTGATTGTGCTGAGTTTGAGAGAGGGGCTCCATCCACTGGGGTCTGCTCCCTCTATGGACAGACAGACAGACGTAGAAAGATGGATGGATGGACAGACGTATATATTCTATACATGCACAGATATTTTCTTATCCCACTTCTGGCACATCTTGGCTATGTGACCTTGGGCAAGTCTATTAACCTCTCAATACTCCAGGGAACCTTCCAAGACTATACATTGCAGAGACGGCACTGACTGGCTTTGGTGGAGGGAGTTTCTTCATCTGGGCTTTCTCAGTATTGATGAAATCACAGTTCCACTCGTTGTTCGGTCGTGTCTGACTCTCCCTGGCCCCATTTGGGGTTTTCTTGGCAGAGATACTGGACTGGTTTGCCATTTCCTTCTGCAGTTTGTCTTACAGATGAAGAAACTGAGGCAAGCAGGGTTAAGTGACTTGCCCAGGGTCAGACAGCTAGTAAGTGTCTAAGGCTGGATTTGAACTCAGGTCTTTCCAACTCCAGGCCCAGTGCTCTAATAACCCCTTATACCTTCTACCCTTTATGTGTCCTAATATACACACCAATTCTAATCTGACTCATATACCCTAGGTGTGCCAGTATACCCCCTCATTCGTCTATTCCCCCATAAGCCTCCATGAATGTTCCCATAGAGAGCCTCATACATATATACCATACAGCCACCCTCCTCCCCACCCCTGTAACCTTTTTTTTTAAAGTTTCTTTTTTAAAAAATTAATTAATTTATTTTTAGTTTTCAACATTCACTTTTATAAGATTTTGAGTTCTAAATTTTTCCCCCTCTTTCCCTTCCCCACTCCCCAAGATGGCATGCAGTCTGATATACCGGCCCCGTAACCTTGTCTACATGCTGTTCATGTTCTAGGATCCATGGCCAGCTAGATCCCATTCTTACCCCTCTATCTCACATACACCCCAATGTATGCCATTGTAGACTTTGACAGACACACCCCCTGTGTGCCCCCACATAGACCTCAAGTGAACCCTTACCTCTCCCCATAGAGGCAGCACCGCCCCATTTAAAGGCCCAAACATGCTCAGCTAGATCTATTTCTGTCCCCTCATCTATCACCGTATCAATTTCTGTGTCCGTGTCTAAGCCTGTACCTATTTCTGTATCAGCACCTCTCGCTATCTCTGTGTCCACATGGATTTCTGTATCTAAATCTAGTTCTGTGCCTACATTGTCAGCTCCCAAACCCTTTATAACATAAACACTACACACACACACACACACACACACACACACACACACACACACAATGTATGTGTGTATGACAAAGTCTCTGTGCCTAGAGCACATAGCAGGAGTTTAGTATGTGCTCACTGATTCCCACACACATCCCCTGACAGTCATGGGTGCTCTCATTCACTCCCCTCCCCCATTACATTGGACTGATTTCTATGTTTATGTGTTGTACCTTTCCTCCCCGCAAAATGTCAGCCCCTCAGGGGCAGAGATTACTTTATCTTTGCATGCTCAGTCATAAGCACATAGCAGGCACTCAAAACTTGCTTGAATGAAATGGAATCCAGTCCAAGTCCCTCATTTTCCAAATGGGGAAATTGAGGCCCAGAGATACCTTGCCTAAAGTCTCATAGGCAATATGGATCAGTGTCAAGATTTGGACTCAGGTTTTCAGACTTTGAATCTTTTTGCACTTGGTGGTGGTTGGGTGGAAAGAACACCATCTCTGGAGCCAGAGAACCCGGATTCAAATCTTGCTTCTGGGGCTCTCTGTCTGTATGAGCTTGGGAAGTTTCTTCCTCCCCCCCCAGGCCTCAGTTTCCAGACCTGGAAAATAAGGGACTTGAAGAGACAGCCCCTCTTCCAGGGCTGGAGCTACGATGATCATATCAGACCATCTTCATTCACTTTTACTCCCGTTTCACGGATGAAGAAACTCAGCCATATGAAGATGAAGTGACTTGGCCAGGGTCCCTTACTTCGCAAGACCGAGGGCTCCCCCTTGATGTCTAGGGCTCTCTGAATTATGTCCTTGTGACCCTCCTCAGTCAGATTGCACTGTGCCTTTTAAATCCATAAACTGTCCCCACTGCCCACCTCCCTGCCAGGCCTTGTCTGCAGCCCCAGACTTGACAAACTCAGCGGGGAGGGGTCCCATTGACCTCACAGGAGGACCCAGGCTGCCCCCCCGAGGATCCACATCCTATCCCCCAATAACAATAACAACAGTAACAAGATGCCCCCCACGCTTGGTGGCCACCTTCACAAATGCTGGCTGCTGGTTGAACCCAGTCCTATCAGGCAAACTGAGGCAGGGATCGTTGCACCCATTATCTGAAAGGGGGAGTCCCTGGGAGCTGCATATTAGGAGCCATCTAAGAGGCCTTTAAGAGGTCATCCTGCCCAGCCCTCTGCTCACACCCCATAATTCTCTTTCTTCTCAAGAATATGTGTACGATGAGGCAGCCAGAAGTGTTACCATTTATATATTCAATTAATAATGACAACAATAAAAACCCACCAATTTTCTCCACCTGTGCAATTGTCCCCAGAGCATTAAGCCCAAAGTCATAATAGCAGAGCATTGACTTGTGCCAGGATCATTTCTCTCTGAACTCATTGAACCAAGATGAGAGAAAACAAGGTAACGATAAGAAAGATGCTGAGATTTAAAGGTGAAATCACAGAACCCCAGAGCTGGGAAGGAATGCAGAGGGAGCCAGACAGATGAGCTCAGGAAATCCTGAGAAGGAGAGCTGGCTCTTAGCCGACAGAAGGAGGGAGAGACTAGGGAGGGCTTCATGGAGGAGGTGGCGCCTGAACCAAGCCTTGAAGGAAGTTAAGGATGCTGAAAAAGCAGGAGTCCATTCTAGGCCTGTGCAAGTATGTGCAGATGGGCCGTGGCAGGTCCAGATTGCGGAACAGAGAGGACCCCATTTTGGCTGGAGAGTGGCATGTGTGAAGGGAAGTAGTATGAAATCAGGCTGGAAAGGGAGGTTGGAGTGAGATGATAGGTGCCCCTCAATGCCAGGCCAGGGCCTTCGTATTTTATCCTCGAGGCCGTTGGGAGCCAATGAAAAAGTTTGATCAGGGGGAAAGAGTAGTCATATCCGTGTCTTAGGCAGATAATTTGGGCAGCTGGATGGGAGGAGAGGAGACAGATGCAAGGCAGGGCGACAGATGAAGAAGCCATTGCAATGGAATAGGGAGACCCGGAGCTCTCCATGGTGCTGATTTGGTGAATGGCGAGAAGGAAGGAGATTTTATATATATATATATGGAGAGAGAGAGAGAGAGAGAGAGAGAGAGAGAGAGAGAGAGAGAGAGAGAGAGAGAGAGAGAGATGGGAGGTAGAGAGAGAGAGATGGAAGGTAGAATCAAGCAGATTGGGCAGACGGTTGCATATGGGGTGTGAAAGACAAGGAGGAATCAAAGATGACTCTGTAGTTAGGACTCTGGTTGACTGGGAGAATGGGGGCATCACCCACAGAGATCATCTTTAGACCAATCAACATGAATTTATTAATGTGCTAGGCACTGGGCATACTTAATTACAACCGTATTGTAAACATTATCATAAAATGAAACTCTTTGAGAGCA
This sequence comes from Trichosurus vulpecula, assembly GCF_011100635.1. Taxonomy (NCBI): domain Eukaryota; kingdom Metazoa; phylum Chordata; class Mammalia; order Diprotodontia; family Phalangeridae; genus Trichosurus; species Trichosurus vulpecula. The sequence goes on from NC_050577.1 coordinate 298,126,676, forward strand.
GGGGTTGTTTCTGCCTGAAGCACTGAGTAAAATGCCTGGTGCATGCTTCCATGGATATCCAAGTCCCTCCGTTAGAGCAGATAGCAGCCCATCCCTGCATTTTTGCTTATTTCCTCTCTTAACTCCTTCAGATGAGATCTCCTTGACACACTGGAGGCATCATCCCAGTTGTGGCATGGGCACCAATGGAGAATGTGACCTTGATTTATTTTCCACTCTTGATACATAATCTGCTTTTCTTTTCAAATGTGTCTCTGGTGTAAATGTTTAAAAATCCTTAATCTGTGTAATATGTTGATAAGTTGATCGATGAGAAGCAGTTTGTGGAGTAATTGAGAGTCCAAATGTGGCCGTTGATGGAGAAAAGAGTGTTATGGCATATCGTTTCCAGCGTCCATTTTTCATCTCCCTGTTCTCTTTCCAGCTTTTGAGTGTCTCCGGACTCTTAGAACGATCCAGCATCATGGGTCTCTTGACAAGCTTTCTTCAAACTCATTATTCCCGCCACTGTTTCTTGCTATTTTATGAGGCAATATTGCTCACAATGTTGCATCATCCCCCTCCACAAGATTTTAAAAGCAAGTTTCTATTCTAAAATGGCATTGCCCTTGGCCAACTCGTGGGGATAGATTTGTATCAGTTAATAATTTCCTCTTTAGGAAATGGTGGTGGTGCTGCTATCTGCTACCCATTTCCCCTTTTTCAGAATCAACAATTCAAATGGGCCAAAGAGGAGTTTCCTCCATTACACCTCACATCCTCTCCTTTCTGTCCTTCCTTCTAATTTGGTATTGATTTCGATCTTTGTTCTAACAAGCTGGGATATGACTGTATACACATGACTGACTCCCCCAACAGAAGTCAACTGCTTCCTGTTAGAATATAATTCGTTTCATTTCCTCTGATGTCATGAGGTCCTTGACCCTCTTCTTGGGGAAAATATTCATGATATATGGGCATGTGTAGGCAGCTGGGTGGCACAATGGGTAGAGCCCTGGGCTTGGAATCAGGAAGACTGATTCATCTTCATGAGTTCAAATCCAGCCTCAGATGCTTAATAGCTGTGTGACTCTGTTTGCCTCAGTTTCTCCATCTATAAAACGAACTGGAGAAGGAAATGGCAAACAAGTCCAGTATCTCTGCCAAGAAAACCCCAAATGGGGTCATGAAGAGTCAGGCACAAATGAAACAACTCAACACCAATATAGGCATTCTGCTTCTGTGTCATCTACAAGCCTTTGGCTTCTCCTGTGTCCTATTCTGGAACCAAGTTTTCTAAGAGAGGATGCTAGTTCTCACTGCCCTCCTCCGTGCTCACTTTTCAATTGATAAGTCAAGCGCCAAGCCTGTGTATGTGTTCTAGGCACTATGCTAGGGTGCTAGGGACACAAATATGGAGAATGGGATGATCCTCTTCTCACCAAAGTATAAGCTAATTTAATTGGAGGATCTTTTAAATATTGCTTTGCCTTTTCAACCTCTGTATCAGATGTTGGTATATAAGTTGTATATAAGATGGCATACCATCTTGCTGGTAATCTTTGTTTTGCAAGTATTTATCACAAGCACCAAGAGAAGAGATCACCACATGTTCCTGTTGCCATTGGATGCCCCATAAAACCAATTCTGCCACCTCCTTTATCCGGCTCCACAAGGGGAAGCTGGGAACTTAACAGGGAGGTTGTGAAGACTGATGAAAATCAGCTCCTCCAGCAGTCTGCCCACTTGGAATCATGGTTAGAGCTGGAAGGGATTGTCTAGGCTACCTAGTCCAACTCCCTCATTTGATAGATGTGGAAACTGAGGCACAGAATAGTTCAGTGGGTTAGTCAGGGTCACGTCGATAGTAAGTGTCCAAGGAGGGATTTCTCCTTGATCTTCTCGACTCCAGGCCACACTTGTTGGTTTTGGGCAGGAACTTACAGTTATAGTGCCAATAAGGAAATTGAAGGCAATGGGTGGACTAAAAACTGTGATTCTTAGCACCCTCTGCCATTTTTTGGGCTACTCTTCCCTTGTCACTGCAGAAGGAGAACAAACAGGGCTGAGGGATGTTTGGTGGTTTTCTTTTTTCTGTGAGTTCTATAGCCAAGGAATTCATCTCCAAGTGGCCAACCTACCGCTGTCGAGCCTGTCCATACTTTCGTAGGCTAGCCCTGGAAGACTGACATAGTTGGGTACTGAAATCATGGTTGATCTTTAATGTTTGTTGAGTTGCATTTGTTGGGGGAAACATTTTGTTAGAAGACAATGCTTTCAGACTTGGGAGTGTTCCACAGGACATCCAGATCAAGATGTCCCTTAGTCATCTGGGATGGGATTAGAACTCAGAGGTAAGATTGGGCTGAGAGAGACTTGGGAGTCATCTCTATGGAAGTGAGCATTGATTTTACTGGAGTGGAATTGATCTGCGTTGATCTTTGGGGATCATTTGTTGAGTCTGGGGACCCTGGGCCTGGTTAACCAGTAGCCGGAGAAATCTAAGAGCTTAAGGATGGGCACAGGGATGATGCTGAGGTTATCTGGGGCTTGGGCTTCACTTCAGAGGCCATGAAGAAGGGGGAGAAGCTGACTCTTTAGCTCGCACTTGTCCTGTCTGCCCCAGGTTGTAAATAGGAATATTCGCAGTTGGTGTTCCCATTGAGAGGCAGCGTAGAATCCTGGCTGTCATTCTGGGCCAGGAGGCAAGAGGACTTGGGTTTGATTCCCCTTGGACACCTATGAGCAATGTGATGCTGGGCAAGTCGCCTCAGTTCTTTCATCCCTAAAATGGGGTTGATAATACAAGCTCCTTCCTGATAAGGTTGTTTAGTTTGGTCCATTTAAAAACTACATTTTACTCATATCTTTTGATCTGATGTCACCTCTTTTTATTTCTCAATGTGTCCTTTATCCTTTGCCTCCCAGAAATCCAGTTATGTAACGAAGAAGAGAAACGTCATTCCAGCAAAACTAACCAACATATGGAAAAAAATTGGTGTTGTCTAGTGTTTGCCAGACCTGTCCCTTTTTGCACCTTCTCCTGTCCTCTCTTTGGGGCTGAGCTAGGTTGCCACCATTCCATCTCAGCCAGATTCCGTTGTGTTGTTTTTGGTGTTCGTTCAATCAACATCGTTGTAGTTATTGGGTGCATTGCTTTCCTGGTTCCACTTCTTTCACTTTGATATGACCCTTTCTTGATGAACTTGCTAGGTCTTGGGGAATCCCTGCTTCACTTTCCAAATACCTTTAATTAATGAGAGGCTTTAGAATTTTGCCAAGCTCATTGGCCAATTGCTTGAAACATTAATTTCCTTCCCATCTTTGAAATTCTGAATGATGTTGGCTCCCCTCCAAGCCAGCATTAGCTCAGAATCCTCCCATATCCCTCCAAGATCTTTGTTCCTTCAGTGACCTGGGATAGGGTTCACCTGGAGCCTGGGCACTTGAATGCCCAGAGGGCACTCAGCGGTCCTCCTGCCTTCTCTCTGCCTATCTTTATTTTTAGCTTCTTGTGAACCATTTCACCCTTCTCTGGATGAAGCTCCTTCTCATATGGCAGAGGAATCCCACCATTCTGCTGTCTTGCCACTGTCCCTTACTGTTGACCCATCTTCTCTGGGCAGTTGCTCTGGCCCTCCTTTTCCCTGCCTTTTCCATAGTTCTTAACATTCCTAGCCAGCCCTCACTCTTCTCCTTACTGGACCCATGGACTTCTTTGGTATTCAGCCTGTGTCTTACTTATTTTTGTACCCTGCCTCCTACCAGCACCTTACACCCAGTTGGTCCTTAATAAATATTTGTTGAATTAATGAATGAGTATGCCAGAACAATAGGAGATTGGGAATAATTAAGTGCAAACCGTATCATCCAACCCATAATAATCATTCACAGCTTCTCTTGGGTGTTACAAAGCACTTTCCTCCATACAACCTGCTGCCGCAGAGAGTGAGCAGTCCCTATTTTAGGGGCACCTTGAGGTTTCCAAAGCACTCCCTCCTAATGGCCTTCGAGGTAGGCAATGCAAGGGTGATTATCTCCATTTTATAAGTGGGGAAACTGAGGCTCAGAGGGGATGAATGCCTTGCTTATAGTCAACCAGCTGATCAGAGCCAGGACTCACACTCAGGTCTGCTCTGACTCTTAAGTCTGCTGATTTTTCCATGATGTCATGCTTCCCTGGAGAATTCCAGGAATTCAGAGGAGGAGGAGGAGACTGATGATGAGGGGTGATGGGCTCAAGATGAAGAAAAGACACATTTATTAACCTTGGCTAATGTGGCAATTTGTTTTGCTTGAATATACATATTTATTTTAAGGATTTCATTAAAGGTTTTTTGGTGGGGAGGTGTGTGTGTGTGTGTGGGGGGGTAGGAACAGAGATGCCTTCCCCAAAAATAAAGAAAAGAGGGTCAGCAAAACATCTTTTTAAGTTCGCAGAAGAAAACAGAAGGAAAGCTCAAAGGAAGGACAGATAGGCAGCACAGCTTTGAAAGCTAGATGTTAAATTTACCATATATGTAAAAAGAAAAGCAAGCTGTACATAATAGATTTCCAATTTCATAGACAATCCTCCTTTTTTGTTCTACTGTGTATTTGCAAATTCCCATGGTTGTTTGGTGTGTATCAAATTCAGAATTAAAAATTAAAATTAAAAAAATCAGGAGAAAGGAAGAGACTGGAATGTGGACTCATAATCACACCAACAAGCATTTATATTAAGCACGTACAATGTGTCAGGCACTGTGCTAAGTGCTGGGGCTACAAATAAAGGAAAAAACAGTCCCTGTCCTGAAGGAGCTTACCACATTCAAAAGGAGGCAGGAAAATCAAGGTGGGGTGTTGCAGACCAGGGGGCATCTTGTTCCTGGAATTGAAACCAGACAGGGCAGCACAGATCTATATCTGTATCTGTATCTGTGTCTGTGTCTGTACCTGTACCTGTACCTGTACCTGTATCTGTACCTGTACCTGTGTCTGTGTCTGTGTCTGTGTCTGTATCTGTATCTATGTCTATGTCTGTATCTGTATCTGTACCTGTGTCTGTGTCTGTATCTGTATCTGTGTCTATGTCTGTGTCTGTATCTGTATCTATGTCTATGTCTGTATCTGTATCTGTACCTGTGTCTGTGTCTGTATCTGTATCTATGTCTATGTCTGCATCTGTATCTGTATCTACATATGTATCTACATCTATCTATACTAATTAAAAGGTCATTTCAGAGGGAGAGAAAAGGAAAGGGAGAGAGATGAAGAAGGGATGGGGAAGGAGGTGGGGGAGTAGGGACCAGGAAAGGCTCCTTGAAGAAAAGGTAAGATTTGAGTAGGAGCCTTAAAGGAAGCTGGGGAAGCCAGGAGGTACAGACAAGGAAAAAGAGGACAGCCAGTAAAAATCCTCCAATTCAAGGGATGCAGGATCAGCTGAAGAGTTGTGTGGCTTCTCTGCATTGTAGAGTCCATGGAGGGAGGTAGGGAGGGCTTCAAACACCAGAGACTTTATTTGGATCCTGGAGGTCATAGGGAATCAACTACTGGTGTTGATTGTGTAGGAGAGTGATATCAGAAGTCAAGGAAGCCTTCAGGGAGGAGGTAACCCTTGAGACAAGTCTTGAGGCTTCGTTAGATATTGGAGAGGCCAGAGGAGAAAAGAGTCTTTCCAAGGCTGGATAGGTGGGCAGCAACTTGGTGATATTTCACCCTGGTTGATTGAACTGTGTGGGCTGACTCAATGGGACCAGTTCTCCAGTCCTCTCACATGGTTGGTGAGAGGGGTGGAATCTGATGGCAGTGCCAACCTGCTAGGAAGGGGAGGGTATGAAGCAACCTTATCCTCTCAGTGCAGGGCCCCAGGGATGGCGAGGGATCTGGCTCTGTACCAGGCTCTGAACAAGGGCGGGGAGCTTCCAACTGGCCTGGCCTTTTCCCCAGCCCCAGTCAACCTTCTGGGCCTTGGCATATTCCCTTTACTCTAGAGGTCTTGGGGAAGGGATATCCCATTCCTGGAGGCTGGGCTCATGGTATGTCCTCACTGGTCTTAGAAAAAGAATGGGGCTGCTAGCCTGGGTATCCCTGGACTGGGCAACCTTTCATGGAAGAGAAGGAAGAAGAAAGGAGAAGGAACAATGGAGAAGGAGCAGGGAGAGGAAGAGTAGGAAGAAAAGAGTCAGTCAGTAAGGCATTTATCAAGCCCCTGGCATGGCCTGGAAGAAAGGAAAACCCAGGTTCAAGCTCTGCCTCTGAACCCTACCTAGGCCAATCACTTAGCCTCTCAGCTGTAGAATGAGGGAGTTGACCCAGGTGACCTCTGACATCCATTACAGAACAAATTCTAGGATCCTATGACCTAGGGCAAGTCCCATAAACTCCACAAGCCTTAAGATATGCATCTCTAAAATGGGATCATAAGATTTAGAGCTACAGAGACTAGAAGGATTATATAGTCCCATTATAGAGATGATGAAATTGAGGGCCACAGAGGGGAAGTGACTTACCCAAGGTCATACAGATGGTAAGAAACAGAGCCAGGATTCAAAGACAGGCCCTATGACTCTTTTCATTACATCTCTCCATTCCTGAAGTTTGGAGGAAAAGGTAGTAGGAGGAGAAGAGGACAGGCCTAGCAATCAATCAGCCAGTCAGTCAATGAACATTTATTAAGCCTCAACTATGAGTTCAAATCCAGCCTCAGGCACTTCCTAGCTGTGTGTGACCTTGGGCAAGTCACTTAGCCCTGTTCGCCTCAGTTTCCTCATCTGTAAAATGAGCTGGAGAAGGCAATGGCAAACTACTCTAGTATCTCTGCCAAGAAAACCCCAAAGAGGGTCACAAAAAGTTGGACATGACTGAAAATGACTGAACAACAAAATGTGCAAGATAGTAAGAGGGAGGCCGAGCTTCATGGAGGAGCCGGGTGTCTGGAGTCCCTGATCCCTCCCTCCACAGCCTCCTATACACAGCCTTGTGTGGCTCTCCGGCCCACACCCCAGGGGCTCCGAGGCCCTCTCTCCCATTCTTTTCCCTCTCTCCTCCCTACTCTGCAGAAAACAGAGGTTCGAGCCGCCCCCTTTCCGTGGTCCCCTTGGCCCCTTTGTTTATGATAATCATACTTGGTAATCTCTCTGATTTCAAATTATGTGAAAATAAAAACAAAACCACATACTCCCCTGCCCTTCCCCAGCTAACACAGCCCCCCACTCACCAATCTAGGCCCCCTGAAATCACGGGAAGCTGTGAACCGGCATCCTGGCTGCGAGTTGGATTGAGATACTGGTCACCATGGAAACCTTGCTGGCTTCCAGCCCTGTTTCTCGAGGGGCGCTCTGGGCTGAGGTTGTCTGTCAGAGGCCCTCCTCCAGCGTCCGTGGGCCTCTTCCCTTTGCCCCTAGAGAGTGGTTGGGGGAGCAGGGAGACCCCAGTGGGATGGCCACTCTATGAAGTGCCTCTTCCACATTCCCCTCATCAACTTTGCCCCCAAACCTGGGGCCTTCAGGCCAAGGTGAGGGAGGAGGACCTGGCAGATGATGGATCCTTGTAGAGTGTGCTTACTTTGTGACCTTGAGCAAGTCATTCCCCCTCTCTGGGCCTCAGTTTCTCCATCTATAAAGTGGGGAAGTTGGCCTGGATAATCTCTAAGCTCCCTTCCACTGGTGGCTCTGGGATCTGCCATATGCTTGGCACCAGGAAAGATAGATGCCTTTGTTCTCAAAGAAACCAAGTCTAGACAGGGAGATGAGACATAAAAGCAACAAAACTGAAGGAGTGAATGAATGAATGGGGGCAAATCAGCATTAGAACTTGGGGTATGGACCATAGACATAAAGGAACTCAGAGCAGAGGGACCACAGGCCTGGAGGAGGTGGGGTTTGAATGGGGCTTTGAAGGGCAAGGAGAGTTTGGAAAGGCCAAAGGGAGATAGAAGGCAGGCCTGTCAGTGGTTATCAGTCTGTAAGTCAATCAACAAGCATTTATGAAGTATTTACTATATGCCAGGCACTGTGCTGTTCACAGGGGGCACTGAGAAAGGCAAAAGCAGGTGGCTGGAGCAGAGGACTCAGGCTTGAGAACAATCAGCAAAATTCACAGACCAAAAGTCTCTTAGAAATCCTCTAGTCTGACCGCTCACTTTGTGTATCCAGAAACTGAGGTCAGAATGTAGAAGAATGGAGATTCGAACTCAGGGCTTGGGATGGCAGAGGACATTGGCTAAGGAGGATTTGGGCCCCACTTTGGAGGGTTTTGAATGTCAAGCTGAGGAATTTGATTTGATGCAGTGAGTATGAGGAAGCTATTGAAGGCTCTTAAGCAGAGGAGTGTTGTGATGGGGCTGGAAATTGGGGGAGAGAGAGAGACAGAGAGTGAGGGAGAGAGAGACAGAGAGAGAGAAAGAGAAAGAAAAGGAGGAGGAGGAGAAGGAGAAAGAGGAGGAGGAGCAGGAAGAAGAAGAAGGAGAAGGAGAAGGAGAAGAAGGAGAAGACGATGATGCACAATGTAGAGCAGGTTCAGGATTGGGAGAAGGTATGATCTTGGAGAAGTCTTTTCCTCTTTTTGAGCCACATCTGTAAAATGGGAATGATACAATTTAGTTTCCCTTCCTCCCAGGTGGTTGTGAGGAAAGTGCTTTGTATTCCTCATGGAGCCCTAGCAATGGGCATCCTTGTTATGTCCCTGGCACCTTGGTTTCCCACTAGTGCCCTCCCTTTTCTGCTCCAGCTAGGTCCATCTGCAGGATCCCAGTCTATTGGGCAGAGGCTCTGGTCCTTAGTCTCTGCTTGCCAGTCCTCTCTCCAAGAAAGGAAACCCAACGCTGGGTTTTCTGGGCCTGGCTGGGCCTTCCAGAGCTGCCCCACTTGGAATCAGGCCCTCAGGGACCACAGGCAGCTACCCCCACCTTGGGTCTGGCTTGTGGCCAGTTTGTTTCAATTGAACATTAATGAAGCACTTAGCCAGGGAAGAACCCAGGGCTGGCAGCCTCAGATATAAAGGCCCAAGATTTCCAGTTCCTTCCTCTCCAAAGACTAATAACAAGGGTGACCCTGAAGGTGTGAGCTCCTGTTTCTGTAGCACTTTGAGGTTTCCCTCAGAGCACTTCCCTCCTAGAAACCTGGGGAGCTATGAAGCCTGGAGAGTGTCATCTCCATTTCATAGACGAAGAGACTGAGGCTAGGAGAAGGGCAAGTGACAGATGAGGAGATGATGGAAAGTACAGTGTGATGAAGGCAAAGAAGAGATTCGAACCAAGGGCTACTGAGGAGCAGTCTGAGGAGAGAGAGTGTGTCCAGTGGGCTTGGAAGAGGTGGGGAAGGGAAGACTTCTTGGAAGAGGTGGCCCCTGAGCTGGGTCTTGGAGGATACTAGAGTTCATCAGGGAGGGGTGACACAAGCTGCCAAAGCTATAGCAAGCCCCATTCTGTTTTTTCCATACTTGAGAATCTCATTGGAGTAGGGAACTCCCAATGAGGCAATGCCCTCTACCAAATAGGAGGGGACCTGCTCTGTAGCTAAGGGTCTTAGCCAGTGGCTGGCACACTGGGAGGTGGATCGATTTGTGCAGGGACACAGCCAGCATGTGTAGGAGGCAGGGTTTGAACACGTCTCCATTGCATTGAGGCTGGTGCTCTAACCGCTACACCATACTGCTTCTCAGCCCCTTAAACTGTCCAAAACACTTTCCCCACAACAGATTTATATGGGACGGAGAGGGGGAAAGGCAGTGCAAGAATCATGGAATAGTGGATTTAGAACTGGAAGGAACCTTAGAGGCCATGGGGCCCTGCCTCATTTTACAGATGAGGAAACAGATGAGTCTGGCAGAGTTTGAGTGAGTTGCCCAGTGTCCCCATGATTTCTCTTTGGAAGAACTGGGACTCAGATCAACTCAGACTTCAAGTCTTCTGACTCTCTGCCTAGATGAGGACTTGAGCACTGCCAGGGAGAGGCAGAAGGAGGCAGAGAGTCCATTGTAGGCAGGTGGCACAGCTTGGACAAAAGCCCACAGGTAGGAGATTGAGAGACAGAGTGATCCGGTTTCACTAGAATGGATGTGAAAAGTGAAGAGTGAAGAGAAGGTGGCAAAGGTAGGATTCTTGAAGGGAGAAGGAGCTTCAACCTCTTCACGTTTCATGGGAGAACCCTGGGGCCTCAGATTGTTGGCACTCTTGAGTATCAGGCAAGGCAATAGGGAGCCACTGAAGATTTTTGAGCAAGGGATCAACACCTCTGGATCTCTGTAAAAGGAAGCTAGTCTGGCACTGGGTACAAGAGGAAGACTGAATAGTTGGCAATAAACAGCTGGCAGCAGTGGGAGCAGAGATGAGAGGGTGCATATGAGAGATGTAGAAAAGAATGACAAGATGTGGCCTTTGATGGGATGTGAGAGGGGAGGGACAAGGACAGCCAGTGGCCATCTTCAAGACTCAGACCTGATGTCACTTTCTCCTACAGGAGGCTTTTCTTGATCTCCCCCTAGTCCTCTCCTTCCCCATCACTTTCTATTTACTTCCTAAATAGTTTCTATAAACTTGTATGGTATTTGTTGTTTCTCCCAGTAGAATGGAAACACCTTGAGGGCAGGGACCATTTGATTTTTGTACTTCTGTCCCCAGCACCTAGCACCACACCTGGTACACAGCAGTCACTTAATAAATGCTTATTGAGTTGGACTGAATTGAATTTGAACATGAGAGGGTTCTATATCAGGGTTCTGAGGCTGCAACAGGCCCCAGGGAAGGATGGGACCAGGCCTCTGTCTCTACATCCAGGGAAGAATGACGCCAGGCCTCTGCCTCTACATCCAGGTCCCTTGGGAGTAAAGGACAGTCCAGAGGACCAGGCCCTAGTAATGGGGTGAGGGCAGAGTCAGATGGGAAGAAATGTAGCATCTTCAGCCCACTGGGAGCCCCTGCCCCCCCATCCCCAGGCTCAGCCCTGATGTCTCATCCCTCTCTTGGCCCCAGCCCCGTTCCCTCTGGGCCAAATTCTCGGCTGGCTCAGCTGATCAATGTGCTTCTGCTAAGGTGTTTAGCACAGATAATGGCCTGACAGTCTCCGTCTCCCTAGTAGCAGGCTGGCATTCTCACAGGGTCTTTCAGTGCTTTACCCTCACTGCCTTAAGCTCTGAATGAGTCAACAATGTGGCACGGCGACCACAGACGCTGGCGAGATCTTAGGAAGAAATAACCGTCTGAGAGAATTTCAGCATCGGCAGGGCCCTTAGAAGACAGGGTTGGGGTGGGGTGGGGGGAGAGCCTCTGATTTGGAGTCAGGGGTCCTGGGTTCCAGTCTCCCCTCTGACACTTCCAGGCTGTGTCATCCTAGGCTGGTCACTTAATCTCTGAGCCTCAGTTTCCTCCTCTGTAAATCAGGGAAAATAACAGTAACACCTACACACAGGTAGGTGTCAGGATCAGATGGGATGCCATATGCAAAGTGCTTCTTAAGCATTGAAATGTTAGTTATTGATTAGTCTCCCTAGTCCAAACTACACCAGGGCAGGGCTCCCCTATAGGGAGGTGGCAGGATTTAACGTAAGGCATTCAGGACTTTGAACACAGAGGCCATGGGTTCGAATCCTGGGTCTCCCATATACCACTTGTGTGACCCTAGAAAGCAACCTCCCCTGTCTAAGACTGTTTCCCTATCTGTAAAATAGGAGGCTGGAGTAAATGGCCTAGAAGTCCCCTTCTTTGATATCTGGCAAATAGTTATCCAGTCTCTACTTGCATACTTTCAGGGATGGGGAGCTCACTGCTGCCCCAGCAGCCTGTCCCATTTCTGGGTTGTTAGGAAGTCTTTCTTTATATTGACCTAGAATCTGCCAGAGTTTAACTTCTACCTATCGCTCCTAGTTCTTTCTCTGGGGCCAAGCTGACTGTGTTTAAATCATCTTCCTCATGACCCAGCTTTCTCTTTCCGGGCTGAATGTCCCCAGTTCTTCACCTGAGCCTTATGATCTCAGGTTCCCTCCTCTGGACACCCCTGGGAGGGGTCAGTGGAAGGACTTGGGCCTCCTCTGTCCTGTATGCCACATCTCTCGGGGTACAGCATGCTATTGAGTCATTTGAGGCTTTCAGCCAAACAAAAAGCCAAGATCTTGTTTTTTTATTACAAAATCAGTGTTCAGGACAAGTAAGGAGAGAGTCTCACCGTAAAGGCTGCCTAGTGCCTGCCTTCTTAGGCATTCTCTCTCTCTTTCCTCTCTCTCTCTTTTCTCTGTCTCCTTTCTCTCTCTCTCTCTCTCTCTCTCTGTTTCTCTGTGTCTCTGTCTCTGTGTCTCTGTCTCTCTCTGTCTCTGTCTCTCTCTCTCACACCCACACCCACACACTGAGAGCTGGTTGTTAAACATTTACCCTTCCTGCAGACAAGCACCTGTGAACATATACCTCACATTCCATTAAGATGACACAGAGACAAGAGGTCATCAGGTCCTCATTTACTTTATAGAAAAAGAAACTGAGGCCCACAAAGGAAATTAACTTGGTCAAAGGACCATATGTAGTAATAAGCAGATTCTGGATTTGAGCCCAAGCCCTGTGATTCCAAACACAATGCTCTTTGGCCTACATTCTGCTGGAGACTCAAAGGAGGTACCATGGCCACTGCCTCTCCCAGCCTGTCTTGCTTTTGCACACTTGCCCTGCATTCCCACATCAAGGAATGCCCAACTCAACACAGCCACTGATCGTCCCCCCAAACTTGCCCACACTAACGCTGGCCTTTACATTC